>NW_023397196.1:0-56254 GCF_011125445.2 Fundulus heteroclitus | reverse complement strand
GACTCGATTACTGTAATGCTCTCTACAGCAGACTCAGCCAGTCCTCCCTTAAGCGTCTCCAGTTGGTCCAAAACGCTGCTGCTCGTCTTTTATCAGGAGTTGAAAAGAGGGATCACATCAGCCTCATCCTGGCTTCCCTCCACTGGCTCCCTGTGCATTTTAGAGTTCATTTTAAGATTATTTTGTTTTTAAAAGTTTACATGGTCTTGTCCCATCTTACCTCTCTGATTTGCTCCACCCAGACTCTCCTGCTCGTTGCCTCCGGTCACCTGACCAGCTGCTCCTGGAGGCACCGAGGTCTAACCTTCAGCTCAGAGGAGACAGAGCTTTCAGCGTTGTTGTTCCTGAGTTATGAAACGATTTGCTGTTCCATATTAGAAGTGTCCCTTAATTTTCCACTTTTAAAACTCGCTTTACGATACATTTGTATTTCTTGGCTTTTAACACACGTTTAGACTTTTGCTCTCATTTATTCCTTTTTTTGTTTCTTTGCATTTTAAATGTTTCATTATTGTCTGTAAGCACTTTGTCGCAGATGCTGTTGGTTTAAGGTGCTTCATGAATAAAGTAGTAGCAGCAGTAGTTTACAATAATACAGGCTTACAGGATGACGGGGACCAGGAACAGGACCAGGACAGATTGGCATGACGGATGAAGACGGAGGACCCGACAATGTGTCTGACAGGAAGAGCTGCACTTAAAGCAGGAGAGACTGAGGCAAACAATGGGTCGATAATTAGGCACAGGTGAACTGAGGGACACAATCAGGGTTTTCCTACATTCCATTCTTTTTGCCACTTTCCCTTCACTTTTTGTTTATCTATACTTCTCGCCTCTGATTTGCTTGTAATAACTAAAATTATTTAACTCTAAAATAAGTGATGTTGGACCCATTATCTGAATTCTGAACAATGATTGCTGTTTTTCTATTAAAATGTCTGCATTCTGGGTGATTTTGCTGTAAACTTATGTTTAAGTGCTGAAAATGAATCTGAACATACCATTGCTTTTAATGGTTTTATTTCTCTATCCACTGAACTGTTAATAAATAAAATTTCTCCTGTGTATACAGTCAATCCCTTGATTTGATTTCTTTGTACTTTTTGAAATTCTGGCACAATGAATGCTATTCCTATTTTTCCAGCACAGTTTTTTGATTTATCTGTGTGTCTCTTAACAGAATTATAATAACTATATATTTCAGACTTGACCAGAAGCTGTAGGTAGGATCTGACTTGAAACCTCCAGTGTGTCTCCAGTGTGGGCAAACCAAGTAACAGAATACTCCAGGAATCCTTCCTTCCTTTAAGGAGGTGAACACAACCTCTAGTAAGGAAACCAGCTGGCCGAGGGCTGGTTCCAGAGAGAACATAAAAAAACGATTATATTTGCATTCCAAAGATTTCTCCAGTATTCTATTTTTGCTTCTTTAATAATCTTCCTTAATAATGCTTGCTTTATTTTATATTCCATAAGATTTTGATAAACAGGATTCTTTGTTAGTATTTTAAAAGCTTTTTTTCTTGACTTAATAGTTTTAGTAAAATAATTTGTCTACCGTCATACTATCTTCCTTTCTTTCTATTCACCTCCATCTTTACTGACTGTTCTATTATAAAATCCTATTTACACTGTTTACATCAATAGTCAATAATTTTAACAACATGCAACAACACAACATCTGAGCGGACGCAGGGAGGATCGGGGTCTTTTCCACACCCCCGTTCTCCGATTGTGGCACAGAGTCTGGGGCCCGGAGGAGGAGCGGGCCACTGGGTCCGGGGTCTTGGCGAGGGGTTGCTGTGGGGCGCAAGCCCCTGGCTAGGGCAAGGTTGGGGAGGGAAAGTTAGTGTAGGTATTTAGGGGGTGAGGAGGGTTCTGGATGGGTTGCCGGTATGGGTCATGTTGGCCCTCTCCTTGGGGGGGGGTGGTCCGGGGGTGTCTGGTCCAGGGGTGGGACCAGGGGTCGCGCACAGGCAGGCGGATAGTCGGATTGAGGTGTGAGTGTTATGTGGTAATGTGTGTGTGCTCTTTCTTTTTTTTATAAGTATGTGTGTGGTGAGTGGGGCATTAGGGTGGGACGGTATGAATGAGTTTTTTTTTTTTTTTGCCAGGTTTGGGTCTGGTTCGCTCCCTCTCCCAAGAACATCTTAAGTCTACGCATCCCCCCACGTCCTGCCCCCCTCCGCTGGCTGCCGCCTTGGCTCGCTGGCCCATTGGCGGCCCTCGGGTTTGGGGCGGGTTCCCGGGTGGGTGACGGCCCATTTCCAGTGGCTGCTTCGCGGGGCCTGCCCCCCCGGGGCTCGGCTGGGGCCGGGGCACCCCTGGGGCCTCTGGGCCCATGGCCGGGACCACTTCAGCATAGCTGGCTGCGGGCAGAGCCCACGGGCTCGCCCCCGCGGGTCCTGTGGGCTTCGGCATTGCAGTGGCTGGGGGATTTCCTCGGGGTCGTCTCTCCTTTTTCCTGGGTGGGGGGGGGGGGGGAGCAGATTTCCTGTGTTGGCCCTCTTGGGCGCTCTGCTTTGGGGGCCCCTTTGGAAGTCCGGGGTTATGGGTCCCCTGGCGCCTGCCTTGGTGGTTGGGGAAGGTGGGCCTTTGGTTCTTCACAACCACTATTGAGCAATTTTCTTCTGGATAAATTTCACATACACAAGTGCACTCTCACAAACACCCACAGGTGCTGGGTTCCAGGTACTAAGTGTTCACTTATATACAGAAAGCCCGTTATTTATTTATTTTTATTTTTTTTTTTTTGCTTTCTTTTCTCAGGTATCACATTATACATGTCAGTTTAAATAATAATACATATGATTTAGCAATGGTATCAAGGTGTTACTCGATTGTATCTGTTACACTGTCTGTTGGTTGTGCTGTTCTTTTTACATCTCTCCTTTCAGGTGATGAAGCAGATGGAAGACGTTTGATCATTCTCTCCCTTTTATCTCTTCTTTCTTTCACCTCCTCTTTTTGGCAGAGGAACTCTGGTTCCACATATCATTACTTTTCCCCCATAATGTGTTATTTGCATTAAAATCCCCAAATTAGTTTCCCTCCTAGGTACCCAATTAAATCCTCGACTGACTTGTTGTTTTGTTATGTTATCGTAATTGATATTTTATATTCTCTCTTTATCAAATTTTTGACAAAAAATTATTCCAAATCTATTCCTTTTCCTAATATTTAATACTATATATTCCTTTTATATAAATATAATACACCCTCCACCACTTGCCTCTGGTTTATACTCTCTGAATACAAAGTCCAGTGTACATTTTAACCTTGTTTCCTGTATGCAAATAACCTCTGATTTCTCCTAATTTATCTATATATCCCTTTAACTCCTGTCCATTAGCAATTAAACTTCTTGCATTTCATTGTAATATTATCATATTTCTTTGTCATCTGGGGTTCCTGGCCTTCTAACTGTTTCCAACTTTTTAGTAATGTTTTCCCAAGAGCCTTCTTTGAAACCCAGCAATTTTTCTGCCCCTCTGAATAATATTTTAATCTTTTCTGTTTGGTATTTAGCCTGATCTGTGCAATTAATGACATATACTACAAATAATACAGTTTTTCCGTTGACATTTTTACAATTTCCTCTGACTCTCCTAAACTCTGTTTGTAAACTTGGATTTTATTTTGACCTACATCTCTTGTTCTTCCACTATGTACACTCTTGACAGCTTCTGCATAACTTATGTTTTTACTAATTTTCATTTGTTGAATGTCCTTTGCCTTCTTCCTATAATAATTCTGTCACATTTTTTTGTTTGCAAATATCAACTTTTAAAGCCTTTCTTTTTTGTTCTTCAGTTTTACACGTCACGTCTCAGCACCTTCACCATCTCAACATCATCTTTTTTTTTCTTGAATTAGTGTCAGAAAGGTCAGATCAGAGACCTCAAGCTGTAGCTTTGTGAATAGAAACAATTAAGCTTTGAGTTTTTTAGTGATGAAGCTCGTTCCAGTGAAACTTTATTCTGAATAGACGCATTTTAGCTGTGGTTTAGAAAGGTCAGATCAGAGACCTTAAGTTGTAGCTTTGAGGAATGTCTGAATAGAAACAATTAAGCTTTTTTTAAAATAATGAAGCTCGTATTATATCTATAAGAAAAGAATACATTTGGTGAAATTAAATTGTTTCAGTATTTAATAGAGAACTTTGAACCTCTTGGTGCTCTGTAGGCAGCTCATAATTTTTTTGGCAGACTGAGGAAGGCTTGATGCTTGATCTGTGCCACATATGCAGCTGTCCTACACATTAAAACAAACGTCCTCAAATTTCCAATAGTTTGACCTGTAAAAAACGGGATACATATTTTGGCATGCTGACCCTGATATTTTTTGTATTCCCCTACAACTACAAAAAATTGCTTCATGCATGCTCAGAATGAGGGATTGCTGCAAAGCCATCAACAATGCAGACGACTGTCCACTGTGGGTCTACGCTCCCTGTATCTCAGAGAATAGACTTTAAAATCCTTCTGTTAGTCTATAAATCCCTGAATGGCTTAGCACATAAATACATCACAGACTTGTTATCAGTGTATCAACCATCCAGACCACTCAGGTCTTCTGGCTCCAGCCTACTCTGCATACCTAGAGCCAGAACTAAACAAGGAGAAGCAGCATTTAGTTCCTATGCTCCACTGATCTGGATCAAACTTCCAGAAAACTGTAAAACTGCAGAAAGCCTGAGTTCCTTTAAATCAAGATTAAAACCCCATTTGTTTAGGATTGCCTTCAACTGTTCCAGTTAAACTGTTTTACTGAAACATCATTAGTTTAAGTTTGTAGTCCAACTGTTTTTAATATTCTATTTTTGTTTCTACATTTTATTCTTACTTGCTTTTATTCTGTTTTATTTTCCTATATTGGTATAATGTAAAGCACTTTGCATTATTTCTGTACTGAATTGTGATATACAAATAAATGTGCCTTGCCTTGCCTTACGCTCTTTCAGGAGGAGTGAATGCTGCTTGTCAAGACTTGATGCAACCTGCTGGGTTTCCTTAGAGAGGAAACTTTCTGACCAACCTGGAGGAACTTAATCAGTGAGAATGGTATACAGCATTCTCACTGATTAAGTTCCTTCAGGTCTTGATTATTATTCTGTACGTTTTTCGGCATCTAACTACTCCTGCATACTTCAACCGATTTAAACAATTTTCGTATTAAAACGTTCAGCTCGTTCACGACATTACTGCTATGTCTTTTTGTAATTATAACTTTTATAATGTTTAAAATATTTAACTTTTTGTGCGTTTTTTGCTGTCATTGAAAATGAATGGAAAATCCTTCAAATTCTTCAAATATTTCAACTTTTTGACATCTTACTGCTTCAGCCTACTTTCAGATATAAACGCCATTCAACTTTTAAAATGTAGTAATATCTTTTCGCTATTATGGTATGTTTCAGCTTTTTCATATCTTTCACCATTTTCGTATAGTACGTCTTTAAAATAATTTTGGCTTTTCAAGAAATTCTGAAAATAACATGCGTTGCTATGGTCGTCAAGGAGGCTCTTTTAGAGTGCGCACTCTAGAAATTCAACAAATTCTTCTTCTCCGAACAACTTCTTCTCACTCCCTCAATTTTCACCCTATCCACATAAATTATACATCAAAACGTAGGAATTTTTGTCTGGATTCGGAAAATGTAACAATCATTGGTGTGGGATTTATAGATTTTTCGCAAATAATCTCAGAGCGACACTAACCCGAAACCTTCCCCATTCATTTCCTATGGAGCGGTTTTCAAAAATGACGTCTGAAAATCCAAAACATCACATGTTTTCGCATCGTCGCTACTCCTAAACCGTTTCATGTACTGGCATGAGACTTTCACAAATTCATGTCCCAACCCTTCTGGCACTCACAAAAAAGGAATTTTGTGGATAACTGTTACGGTTTTTCCGCAGAACCAATTTGTTCGGGAGTAGCGAATGTGCAAAATCCTTAAAACGCTTTGGAGCTTCATTCTTCCACATAATCCACTTTTTTACATCGTCGCTGTGCCTACACCAGTTTTTGTACAAACATAAAAATGAGCTCCATAGTCCTCAAAAGCCTGCTGATACTCACAATGAAAGAATTATTTTGATATCTCTTATACTTTTTCAGCTATAGCGATTTGTTCGGATCGTTTTTAGAGGAATTCTGAAATTTCATAAAAATCCCCTTTATATCATAATTTATTACGCCTAAATTAAAATATTTCTAGCAAAAACCGATAGTTTTTCTTGTTCTCCTATCTGTTACGAAATAAACGCTGAAAAAATTACATCTCTACCATTTACGGATCAGGAGATATGGAGCGTTGTGCGAGGCAAAGTTCTCCATTATAACCCAATGGGACATATTTTGAGCAAAGTGTCTGCACTTCTGTAGACGGGCAGCTGCAGGTGTGTCAGTGAGTTTCCATGACGACGGAACTCTGAGGGCCAGAGGGAGAGGCTCCATTCGGACAGAATGGCAACTTTCAACATCCACTGCAGTGGCTGTGATTAATGTAGGAACCTGAAATTCGCACAGTCACTTCCTCTTGACATTTTAAAATTTTCAAGTGACTTTCAGCCATGTGTCACTTTTCTTTCCCATTTAGGATTTCACATGCTTTCCTATTGGGCCTTTGCTTCCAACAGGTCCTGGCATGATGCCCAGACACAACCCAATTGGCCATTACAGCACCACCCACCTGTGGGAAATGGCGCTACTGACCATTTTGGTCAAATGTTGAGTTCTGGGCCCAGATGTGGTGAGGCTTAGTTGCTAAAGGAGGCGAATCTGACCCATGAACTTTGGTTACGTTTGGTGACATTAAGTATTGGCACCCCTTTTTGAGGCACTTCCCAGTACAGGATTTGGACCAAACTGACAGAGTACAATCACCCGGTGATACTGAACACAACCTTGTTAGCGGCTAACGGTTAGTATGTTGCTAACCGGAAGTAGCTCTAGGAAGCTTGTACAAACTTCTGCTTCACAGAGTCTGTACTTCCTTTAGAGAGAAAGCTCCACAAGAAATTTGGCCTACATCAAATTTTTCAAATTCTTCAAATTTTTCAAATTTCTTCAAATTTTTCAAATTTCTTCAACATTTTTCAAATTTTTCAAATTTCTTCAACTTTGTCAAATTCTTCACATTTCTTCAAATTCTTCAAATTTTTCAAATTTTTCAAATTCCTTCAAATTTTTCAAATTCCTTCAAACCTTTCAAATTTTTCAACATTTTTTCAAATTTTACAAATTTCTGCAAATTTCTTCAATTTTTTTCAAATGTTTAAAATTTCTGCAAATTTTTTCAAATTCTTCAATTTTTTCAAATTCTTCAAATGTTACAAATTTCTTCAATTTCTTCAAATTTCTTCAAATTTTTAATTTTTTTTCAACTTCGTCAAATTCTTCAAATTTCTTCAAATTTTTTCAAATTTTTCAAAATTTTTCAAATTTTTCAAATTCTTCAATTTTTTCAAATTCTTCAAATGTTACAAATTCCTTCAATTTCTTCAAATTTTTAAAATTTTTTCAAATTTCTTCAATTTTTTAAAAATTTTTAAAATTCTTCAAAATTTTCAAATTCCTTCAAATTTTTCAAATTTCTTCAATTTTTTCAAATTTTTTAAAATTCTTCAATTTTTTCAAATTCTTCAAATTCCTTCAAATTCTTCTATTTCTTTCAATTCTTCAAACTTTTTCAAATTCTTTAAATTCCTTTAAATTTTTTCAAATTCTTCAAATCTGATTTCAATGTTTTCTGCATCTTCTGCTCAATCATTGGCTCAGCCTTTATTTTTTCATCAGCCTCAGCCCGAGCACTGTTCCAATGCTGAGAACGCCAAATCGAGAACGCGCCGAATTCCCCGGATGTTGTTCTCGCCCGCCCTCTTTATCGAGCATGCATCAGAGCAGACTTGTGCGTTCTTCAGACTGACCGCTTGCCCAGAATGCACCGCGGCCGCAGCTTGATTCGAGACAGCGCAGACAGAGCTCACAGCGGTAAGTTAAAAATTCCCTTTTCTGCTGCTGTTGTTGTTCAAAAGTACGTTTTCAGATCGTTAGAGGTGAGAACATTTTACTTTTAAGTTTTCTCTATGTGGCCTGTTTACAGAGTTAGTGTGTAATAAAAAAAAAGTAGTGTGCATAATACCGCTGGTTTTGATTTATTTGTTTTGTGTTTATCTGACTGAGAAGTGTTGCTTTATTAACTCAATACTTGCTGGAATAAATTGTAAATGTCTGCCAAGGACGACAGCAGCATATAAAATAAATAAATAAAATCTACAAATGTTTTCCTATCTAAGTGAGTTTCTTCTGGACACGGATAATTAAGAGGAGAAAGAGGGAAAGAAAATAATAGTAATAATAGTATATGAAAAAACAGACATTTATTTTAGACAAATGTTTAATATTTGGAAAAGAATGAAGGTGTAATATATTCAACAAATTATTAACAGTTATTAACATGGTTTAAAACAAAGAAATAACTCCTATTAAGATCTCATACAAATAGACAATGCTTATAAACTTACAATTAAAAATAGTTGGAATGGAAATTATTTAACGATTATTTAATGTATTTTTACAGGTGGTGAAAAAAAATGAAATGAAGCAGCATGTGAACATGACTCCAACTGATCTACATTAGGTCAGGTGTAGTCATGTTCACTTAAACATGCAGCCAGCTGGAGCAGCTCCCTGTCTTCAGCCGCGGGATGGTCATCCTCCTCTGGATCAACCTACTCATCCTCCACGTCTAGCTGGTCCCCTGCCTCTATACAAATATTGTGAAGGATGCAGCAGGCGGCGATTACTTTTGGGGCAAACGTCGGGCGGACCTCCAACGCCCTTAAGAAGATGGAACGCCACCGTGTCTTCAGATCACCAAAGACACGCTCAGTGATGTTAATCAGCCTTGGCATGGTGTCTGTTGTAGCATTCCTCCACTTGACCTGTACCAAATATAAAATTAACTTGTAATTTAGGTAATATGCTGATATGTCTTAAGCTTCTATCCAATTTATATAATCTATGTATCAATTGTGTGTCATTGCTGGCTCTATTTAAGGACAAGAAGGTAAGAGATCTTATTGGCAAGCTGTTTCCCTATAGGATGCTCCACAGGCCAGCCAGTAGAGGGTCACCAGCACCTCTATCTCCTGTGGCCATCCATGGACCTTCTGGATGGGCAGCAGCTGAAGGAGGAGGACGATGGGGGCCCTTCTTAGCCTGAAGGCTGGTTTCAGGTCCCCTTCATTAAAAAATATTTGGAGGATTGGCACAGAAGTGTTTATCCTCACATATTTTGTTTCTGTTTCTTCCTGTAAATAAAAAATGCCAAATGTTACCATCATTGTTTTTTTCAATTCTCATCTTTTCACACCATAAAACTATAACTGCTTAAAATGCAGATTATTATAGTTCTCAAGAAATAGAAAGGTAAAATGTATAGTGTTGTAAAACTAGTCAAGTATAGGACATGTAACAAATGGCTTCCCTTCTCTGGTATTTTTAGCATTTCACTGAAAAATGAGCTGAACTAACTGCACATAATTTATAGATTAATCACTGTAAAGGTGGACAGACATAAAAATTTGTTTTTTTCCCTTTTTTAATGATCAATGCTGTGAAGGTCAGTAGGTGCAATAAAGTAGCTTAACTTTACTGTCATACTGTTTCTAATGTTAAAATTGGGTCTTCATTTTAATTATTTATAGAAAAATAGTCACAATTTCAACCTGATCACGTTTTTAATACCATCCTCAATGTTTTTTAAAGATAAAAGTAGGAAATAGGCTGTCAATCTTAAAATGCCTACCAGTTGGCAATAGATGGGTGAGCAAAGCCTGCCTTGTGAGCCTCCTCTGCCGCATCAATCTTCTCCTTGCTCGGATTTGCCTCCTCAACTGCATCACCTCCTCTTCAATCTGCTGGTAAAGCTGACCAACAACCGAAGCAACAGCAATAATGCTCGTATTGCTCATTTTGCTTCTACAAAGTGCTGATTTTTAAAGAAGATTCAATTGCCTCTACAACTACAACAATTACAACTCCCCAGAAATTCCCGCTATTGCTGGTTTTATACCCACAGTTCTGTAATTTTTTTAGATATTTTATTAGACTATTTAGAAATTAATAAAAAAAAACGTTTTCAATAAGATATGATGGTGTAGTGTATAAATAGTTTTGAACGTTAAAGAAATGCTCAAGAGCTGCGGGTGTGATGATGTCACGAGTATACTTCTGTTCCAATGCACAATACCTGCTGCGTGCTCGCGTTCTCGTCAAGTCCGATCTTCCTGTGTTCTTACCGAGAACAGACTTGACGAGAACGCGAGTACGGACTCGCGTTCTCGTGAATTGAGAAACGGCCATTCTGCAGATTAGCATTCTCACTCGCTGTTACGCAGGAACAGCTTTTTCTAGTTGAATCTGAGTTTGTAAAGTGGCTTGATAGAAAACATGGTGATGGAAGGATATTTCCACTCTGCATGACTCTGCTCCAAAGACAGACATCAAAATACCATAAACCATTAAGAAGGTCAGTACTTATTACATGGACTGCAATGCTTTAAAATAAGAAAATGTTTAACTTTTTTTAGACTAATTAGTGGCAGCAGCAGGTGGAGCTAATTAAGGTAAATGTTTGCAGGGAAGTGACTAAGATATGTGGAGTAGAAATGTCCAGACAGTCCAAAACTCAAAAACCAAATTATGACAATTAATTAGAAGCATAAAAGTGAACTGCAGCTCCATGAGAGGATGATGGAGACTAAGATACAAAATAACTTTGTCCCACGATGGGAAATTCAAGACTTCTGACATGTCATAAAAGCAGAAGCAGAAACACACATTGTAGGGTATAAAGTCAGTCTCTGTTCTCATTAACAGTTCCCCTTCAGCCTTCATCTGATGTTGATGTTAAAACTTTTACAACATGGACAGAAAAGCACAAAAAAGTCTGGATGGTTCGTCTGAGAAGAACCCAAATGTTTCTTCATCTGCAGGTAAGAGAGAAGAAGGTTAAGGTTTCTGTGTTTATGATGAATATTTTATTATTTTTTTATGTGTTTGAACTGAAAATGTAATTTTGTTTAGTATTAAATAGGTTAAAAAAAATCCATGAAGTAAAACTAAATTAAAAGAAAATTAAATACAAAAAAATATAGTAAGGATAATAGTTAGCCAAAATGGTTTTTGTTTTTAAGTCAACTTAACTTGGAATAAACACATTATTTGGAGACATTTGCCTCTGGTAAACAATGTAAATGTATCTAACAAAAAAGCAGATGAAAGAAGAAAAATAAAAACCAGAATAATAGAAAGTAAAAATAACTATTAGTTGCTGCTCTATTGAAGACAACCTTTGGTTTGGTGGAAAATTAGTTTTAGATTGTTGTGTCTTTCAGAGAAAACTGAAGAAGCTGACTATATCAATGTAGATAAAGTTGCTGTGAAGAACATCACATCTATTCCAGGTAGGAAGACAGTTTAACTTGTATAATGTTGAGCTTAAGAAATCTCTGACTTCTATATAAAATTAACATTTTAAACTTGAAAGAAACAATTTAAAGTAAAATGTTTGTTTAGGAAATGCATTCAGAGTTACTGACAGTGTTTTGTTAAGAAATGAAACAGATTTATATATATATATTTTTTTTTTCTTCCATCAGGTCACCAGTTTCCTTACTTCTCAAAGTTTTTCCCACTACTAGCATCTTATTGGCTGATTCTGCTGGTCGTTATCCCGCTTCATATCCACTGTGAGTTCCTGTTATAAAGGTCACCTGTAACTTAGACGTGTCTAATTCTTCTGCATATTGTTACTCAGGTTACATTTGAACAAAGCTTTTTGGAAAAATTCATCTCATCAGAGTTCCTTTTAAACGCCATCACTTCCACCTCTTCTTACATCAGTAAAGAGTTTGTTTTATTGATGGCATAATGTTGACTTTATTGTAGGATGTACAATCTTGATGATGTTGGTGTTATTGCAGCACCACACAATGCCACCGTCAAACAATAAATGCAACATAAAAACTCAGTATATATATATATATATATATATATATATATATATATATAGATATATATATATATATATATATATATATATATATATATATATATATATATATATATATATATATATATATATAAAAATTCTGTCTTTGTCCTCATTAGCAGTAGAAATGAGGACCTTACAAATAATCCTTCTTTTATGTGGTGCATTCCTTACTGGTTACCGCCACCAACCAGTAAGGAGTGTGAATCAGGACAGACATGCTAAAAAACAAAAACAAAACTATATTCTTTTCGCTAAACCTGTTACCAATAAATAAGAAAACATAATCTTATAACTTGAATCGTAAGTACTTTTCCTTAAAATGTTTGTAGTACTGTACTGCTCTTTTTCCTGTTCAAGACTCCCTATCAATTGTGTTCTTTATCTCTAATATTTCCTACAGCAGGGACGTGCAGAGCGTGGTGGGGGGGGGGGCTTGAGCACCGGCCCCTTGATGCCCAAAGTGCCCTTCTGTCAGTGTGTGTTTTATTTCTTTGTGTGTGTATGTGCGTTTGTGTGTGTGTGTGCATATCCAAAATGATAATAAATTGGACCTAACGGTAACATGATCCACATAACGTGCCCTCACTCTGCCTTTCTTCTCCTCTCGCAGCGGCTGCCTCTGTCTGACTGCCTGCCCCTTTAAATCGGCAGCACACGTGACTGTGCTTTTTTTTTTTCTTTTTTTTTTAAACTCCACTGTCATTGGTTATACTGCCTTAAATTCCGCCTTCCCTCTTTCTGATTTCTAGTGCGTGTGTGCGTGCCTGTTTGCTTGGGGCGCAAGATTAAATTTCGATTCATACAGGGATACTGCCATTACCACAATTAATACTAGACAACAAAACTAGTCCCAGTTAAGAAACTAAATATTATCAGCACTAAAATAGGTGAAAGCCGCTGAGTGCAGTTCTGTAAAGAAGCAGGAGAGACTGTTTGGATTTGTGAGAAATTGAAGTAACCAACTTTAGCATCTCAAAATAGCATCTAATTCTGAAGTATAATGCATTTATCAGCAAAAACCTAATCTCTTTTATAAAACTAAATATTCTGTGCCAGGCAGGAGTTCTGAAGACTGCTGGAAAGATGGAAAAACAAAGACTGTAGGATATTAAAAATTCAGATTCTTAGCCACAGCCGTCTGAAAAGGAAAAGATGAGGGTTTCCCTTTTACCATATTTTGTTGTTATTGTTGCTTTCATTGATTGTTGACCCTTTGAGGCAGTTCAGGCATAAATAGCAGGTGTTATTTTCTTTACATAATATACAGTAAACGAACACTAGATGCCGCCTTAACAACTGCTATATTTTGTTTAGACTAATTAAGGTTACACATAATAATATTGCTATTTATTTCACAATTTCTACTTCTAGAATTAGAATAAAGACAAATAAAACCGAGGAACACTATTTATATTGGTTTTATTGTACAAAGGTTTCCACACTGTTCATTAGTAAATGAGTACAAACCAGAGGCGGAGCTAGACATTCTCATCACCAGGGACTTAGTCCACAACATATTTCATCATTACGCGGGTAATTTGGTACACCAAAAAAGTAAGCAATTATTTAATCTGTTGCTGTAGTTGCACAATCAATTTAATATAGGCCTGCACATATCTTAAAGTTTTTAATCTGCTGTTGTTTAATAGTCTTAATAGTATATGCCACTAGTATATTAATATGTTCTCATTTCAATGATGAAATGGACAACCACTCATGTAACAGATCAGTTTTGGTGTCACCAATCTTACTCAAGGTACAGTATTAGGTCCTATGCTGCTTATGTATTAAGATTTACTGCACATTTAAACATCGACAACTCACTATTGTTAGGGAAATAATTTGTTTTCTGAGAAGATGTAGGTAAGGAGAAGTTGTTATCTACACTTCAGATATATGATGTAAGAAATGTGTTTGGAATGCTAAAATAAATTACATAAAATGGGCTACAGAGAAACTACAGCCCAGTTGTACATTTGCTGAAGTTTGAATTTAATATTTGAAATGCTGTCAGTGACAGTGACACTTCTACCTCCAGTGCAGAGTAAATACAATAAATTTATTTGCAGTCCCTTGAATGTATAATTTTGCTGTTTTATGATGCAGACAGAGTATATTTGATTAAAAAAAAAGAATAAGGGTGGGGTTTATCTCTGCACATTTCTATATCTTCAAAGGAAAATACATGATAAATCTAGACAACAGACATATTTTGAATATATTTGGTTTAATAGGCATGTATTTACCATCTATCTCTGTTGCTGGTAGTTCAAATGCAAACTTTTTCAAAGCGGGAAAAAGTCCCAATTCGACATTCATCAGATTTAGTGATGCTTTAAAGATAAACAAACAGCATCTAGTGTGTGTCGTGCTTTATAAAATTTGTATAAATGTAGCAATTAATGCTGCCTTTTCTTTTTAGACAGGCAAAACCCATCCTAATGCTCAAATCAAGCATCAAAAAACAGGAGCATGCACATTGCGTAGGACCAATGAAGCTTTGGACCAATAGTGTCCCTACCAAAGTTCAAATCAAACCTACGCCCCTGATTCAATGTTACATTCTTTATAGTATGGGTTGGTACATTTCAGCCGGTTGTATAGCAAGGTATGTTTCTGTATCGTGTTTTAAATCCATGCCCCATGTGCCCTCTTTTAACTTTGAGCACCTGCCCCTCCAACGGTCTCTGCACGGCCCTGTCCTACAGGTATACATTACATGTTCTATTATTTCAGTTTCCTTACAGGCATCGCATCTTCCTGTTTCATGTTTCCCCATTAACTGTAATGTTGAATTAAGTCCCGTATGTCCCAACCGTAGCCTAGTTATCCTTTCCTGTATTCTGTTCCTTCCAATTTTTCCTCGAACTTCCCCAACCTTCCTTTTGTATACTGTAAAGCCATCTTCCTTTTTATTTCTTTGTAAACTGATCAATGATGAACTTAAATCTGAAGATATAACAACTCTTAGTGGTCTCACTTCTTTAATTCATTCTACTGAAAGCAGCAATGCAATCATTTCTGCATTATTAACAGATCATTTAATTTACTCCCTAGATGTAGTTTTGTCACGATTTGTCTACGGATGAACTCAGAACCACACACACGGGACTAAAATTGAGTCTCTTTATTGCAAGGTTGATGGATGGAGGTTTGATGAGGCCAGAGGAGCAGGTAGCACAGAACCGGAGTGAAGGTGATGGAAGGAGCTGACGGCCCGGAGTGAAAGAGAGTCACGACTTTCCAGGCAGCCGGGAATGCTCAGTTCTGCTCGGCTAGCAGCCCCGTAGCCACAACAGGTTAGCAGTTCGTTGCAGACACCAGGGCACAGAGCTGAGCTTCTCCAGGGCGGCTAGTCAGGTTAGCAGAACTTGAGAGACACCAGAGCACAGAGCAGAGCCTTTCCAGGATGGCTAGTCCAGTTAGCAGTTCTCTGGAGACACCAGGACACAGAGCAGAACTTCTCCAGGCACAAACAGCCAAGTATGAGTCAATAGAAACTGGCAGGACTAACCTTAAACAAGAAAAACAAATCTTCCAAGGCAAAAACGGGGACTGGCATGGAGAGGTGTGGAATGATGACGGACCGACAAGGAGTGTTCTTCTTCTTCTTCTTCTTTCCTTTTGTTGGCGGATTGCAAACAACTTATAGGTGCATACCGCCACCTACTGTACATGAGTGTGTAACTCTGTGGCTCAACCTACTATATTCTATTTTTTAATTTTGTGTTATGTAAAAATAAAAACAATGCTTTATTAATTACCATATTTTCCTCTATATCTCCATCTCGCCCTAATATTCCTTTAATACTCCATTCTCTCCCATTTTCCATAATTACTTTCCTCATCCTCTCTCTTTCCGTTGCATATTTAATGCATTTCATCAGAACATGATCCACATTTTCTTTTGCTCCACAACCCTCACATATATCATCATTTCTCTTCCCTAATATATATAAAAACTCATTCAGATATGTGTGTCCAGTTCTTAATCTAGTAAAAATGATCTCTTCCCTTCTGCTTCTTTCTCCATAATTTTTAATTATTACAGATTTTTTAATCCTATATAATCTTCTTCCTTTCTCATCTTCATCCCATATTTTTTGCCACATTTCTGTTTCTTTCTTTTTAATTATTGATTTCCCTTCCCCTTTCCCAAATGTAATCTCTACTACATTTTGCTTTACTAAAGCCTTTTTAGCTAGCTTGTCTGCTTTTTCATTTCCTATCACCCCTTCATGTGCCGGTACCCAACAGAACTTAACATCTATTCCATATCTAAATAACCTAAATAAACTCTGATATATTTCTAAAACAAGGTCTTTCCTATTATTTCCTCCTGAGTGAATACTTTCTATTGCAGCTTTTGAATCTGTACAAATTACCACTCTATCCGGTCTAACCTCCTCCACCCACTGTAAACTAAAAATAATTGCAACCATTTCTGCTGTACCGACAAGGAGTGACAGCAGAGTGAGGCTTAAGTAGGGAGGCTGGCAGGTGAAGTGAGTCTGGCTAATTAGTGGCTGGCAGGTGTGACTAACTGCAGAGGAGGTGAAATGAAGATGACAGAAAATAACTGACAATGAAAACTAACAATAAATAAAGTCAAACCAAACCCACATGATATGAGAAATAAAAATAACAGAAAAATAAAGTCGAACCAAAACTCAACCATGACAAGTTTAAATTCTGGAACTATTACGGCTACTCCTGTTTGTCCTAACTGATTTATTTTATGCATCTGTATAAATTTTAACATAATTTTGAAACTGTTCTATATTCCTGCACCATTATGGAATTACATATATACATTGTATCTATTTTTCCTTTCTAATATTGTTAAATCTACAGTTACATCAGGTAAAATCCATGGTGGTATTATTGATAATGGCACTGTTGGACTAATGTTTAAATGATTTAATTGTAACTCTGTTGCTTTCTGAATCATAGTCCAACCAAATGACTTATCAGCTCTTTTTTTCTCATTACGCGGATGTAAAGTTACCTGTGTAGGATGATTTTGATTGTGTCCTTGCAAATGAACCCAGTAATTTAATGACAGTTGAATCCTACTCAGTGCTAACGGCGTTTCACCCACCTCCACCTGTAATGCTGATGTTGAAGTTGTCCTAATTGCTCCCGTTATCAAACGCAAAGCTTGATATTGGATGGTATCCAGTTTTTTTGAGTACTGTCTGCAATGCTGATCCATACACTATAATCAATTTTTGACCTATCTGCTCTCTACTTATACCCAACTAAACATCTCATTATTTTAAGTATCTATTTACATTTTTCAATAACCTTGGGCCTGTTTCAGAAAGGAGGTTAAGTGAAAACTCTGAGTATGTTAACCCTGAAATGAGGGAAACTCTGGGTTTTCTGTTTCAGAAAGGGAGGTAAGTTAAACCTGAGAAAGCAGAGTAAGTCAAGCCCGTTTCTGAAAGAGAGGTAACTTTTATTCAGAGTCAGTTACCATGGCAATTTACTCTGTGAACCTAACCTGGTCGGGAGCAGGTTTTCTTCAGAAAACTCAGAGTTTATTTTGGTCTCCTCCCCTTTTTTAAAGAGGAAGTAGTGTTTAAACACCTCATTGATTTTTGGGGGACATATTAATTGCGCACATTTCAGTCACGCAGAGCGCATCAAAGGGAATGAAATGACATGTTTTATGGATGATCCTGTTGACGAAGAGGTTTTATTACTTCGTAGGGAGTTACATTTACGTCGGGAAAGGATTTTGAGGCCCAGAGTGGATTTTTTGTCATATCCCTATCCTATCACAGCAATTTATATGGTGTTGTTCATCTGCTAAAAAAAAAGAAAACAAAAACATTTTTTAAAATAGTTTCAATACTTCCTAGAATTCACCTGTGACCATACACTCACCTCTCACTTTAGTTTCAGAATGTCGATTTCCAGATCTGCCTTTTGGATCTGCCGGTCCAAGTATACAAGTTCTTTGCTGTTTTTTCTATCTTTTTAATAAGAAGAAGTCTATATAACTCCTTAACTGGCAACTGAAAATACATTAGATTAGAGTTAAATCATGAATGTAGTCTAAAATTCAGAATGAAACTGTGACATTTACTGTAAATCACTGAACTGTGTCCATCTGTGCACCAGAAGTTGATGGACCTTCCTCCTGCCGTTCTTCCATAACTCTGGGGGGTAGAGATAAGAATGACCATTTATAGATATAAACTTGGATTCTATAGGCTACTCCACATATAAATGTGAATGTGTAGATTGTTTGATGTGTAGACATATAATATTAAAATTACCTCTGTAGGCCTGTCTGTGGCAGCAGAAACGGTTTCTTCATCCCCATCATCCTGTGAAGATGAGCATTTCATAGAGTACACTTTATAATACTATTTATCATAATTGATGGTGTATGGAGTAGGCTACTGACAACTGTATGGGGTACTGTTGGGACAGGAGGCTCCAAGAGGCAGATATTACCATCCGAATCTGTTGGGACCAACAAAAAACCCAACCCAAAGTAATATAAATGGAAATATCACATTCAGTCTATATAAAAAAATAACACTGTAGGTAGACCTCTTACATTTTATGAAGGCACTTAAATCTTCTGGAGTGACTGGCTCTG
The DNA here is from genome assembly GCF_011125445.2 of Fundulus heteroclitus. Classification (NCBI taxonomy): domain Eukaryota; kingdom Metazoa; phylum Chordata; class Actinopteri; order Cyprinodontiformes; family Fundulidae; genus Fundulus; species Fundulus heteroclitus. The sequence goes on along the minus strand of NW_023397196.1, from coordinate 37,571 downwards.
ATGAAGTCCCTCCAGGAATTCCCTCAGCCATTGGCCTTCCAGCATTTAGGCTCAGGGCCATCTCTTCTGCATTTGTCAGGGGTGATGGTGCAGGTCCTCCTCCTGTTTTACGAGCCTCTGCCTTCTGTCTGTTGGCCAAGTAGAAGTCAAATGAGAATGAACATTTAGACATATGTCAAAAATGCTACACTGAATGCCATTTAGTCATTTAATATGTCAAATGTTTGTAAAGCCAGGTGACTACTCCTATGATGTGCTCAAGGCTTACCTGCTTGAAGTATGTTTTTATATTTCATTTTCAGCTGCTGCCATGTTCTTTTGATGCCTGCAGGATTGCACCTATCCATGAAAATTAAATTAGGTTTAATAAAATACTGTTCTTCCAGTTTCACCTCTGATATTATAACAGTTGGGTAAGTTGATCTAAAATAGTTCTTAATTACTAACTACAAATTTTATCTTCAACAAGTCTAATTAGATTAATGCAATAATTACTGTCTCGAGAAAGTATTGGTCTACTTACTAATTTGTTTTATTTACTTATTAATTACTTTCTAAATCCCAAATCAACCTCAACCACTTGAACAATACAAGGAGAGACAAGAAACTGCACTTCTAATGCTTTCAAATTAAAACAATATTCAATTGCATGAATTAATCATAAATTGACCAAAGTGTATTATAGAGGGAGAAAGTTAAATTAAAAATATACCTTTTAAAATTTGATATTAAATCCACTATTGTTTTATAGTCTTTAATTTAATTACAGTATTTAGATGACTTAGTAACTTAATTCATTACACCCAACACTGTATAAAAGTAATTAAAATGTAAACTTACGCACTGACTCGAGCAGCTGTTTTCACCCAAGCTAACTCTCTCTCCTTCGCCGCTGCCGCCGTGTTGCTTTTTTTTTTTAAAAATACATGCTCAAATTCTGCATATGCTTGCATAAGCACATCCAGTTCTGCTGGTGAGAAATATGCACACCTTTTTTTGTCTGACGCTGTTGCCATGGTGACTCGTAATATCTGCGCTCCATTGATAATGGCTTTTTATAGTTGTGGTGCATGCACTTAACTAGAGTCAGCCAACCCAGAGTTGATTGAACTAACTAATTTCAGCTGTTCTGAAACCCAAAACTCAAAGTTTCCCATCTCAGGCTAAGTTAACTCAAAGTTCAAGTTTTAACTCAGAGTTGGTTGAACCTCCTTATTGAAACAGGCCCCTTAGCTATGTGCAATTTCCAGGATAGTTTTTCATCAAACCACACTCCTAAGAATTTAAATAGCTTTACTCTCTCTAGTTCCTGATTATATAACTTCAGTTTTACTCCTTGATTTTTTATTTTTTTTCTGAGTAAAGTGTCAGCAGAACCAACATGACCTAATAAAGTTCCCACCTGAACTTTTCAAAATAAATGTCCCAATGGCACACAAAAATATGCTTAATGACAAGCAAAATGCATTAGCTTAAAATCATGGCAGTAAAGTTTTGTGAATGTCTTATCAGATGAGGTTAATGCTTTGATGGTATTAACTTATTGGACCATGAACACCATGAGCAGAGATGTTCATGTGATTTAAAAAAAAAAAAAAAAAAAAAAAAAAGTCAAATGCAAAACTTTACTTCTCATGCAGATGTAAAATCCCTCCATCTGTTTTTTAAATGTCAGTTTGAGCTGCAACTCGTAAACATTTGCTAGAATATGAAATAAACACTTTTCTGCTGATTGTTTTAGTCTTCTCACAGTTGAACAGCAGGTGATCAGTTCAAAGTTATTTAGGTCAGAACAGAAAGAAATTTAATACAAAATGCATCACAAACATTAATGTTTTTATTTTTGTCATTTTCTTAGTTCACCTTATTGCTCAGTTTGAGCTGAAACAGCTGAGAGTCAACCAAACATTGCTGCTGGAGGAAAATTACAATCTGACGACAGAACTTGATAAAGTGATGAATAAAACCCAGCAGCTACAGACAGAAGAAAATCCTCACAGAACAAATAGAAACTATGGAGAAAACTTGGAATGAGCAGAACATCAGTCGAGCTCAGTGGAGCATTGATGAATACTGTCCTAAAGGAAATAATGGTATGATTAGATCTTAGACCATCTAAGTCCAAAAATAACTAATTATAACATTATGGATGATAACTACTGTTTGAATGCTTTGGTTTCAGGGAGAAGTTGCACTTCGTGCCAGGATGGATGGAAAGAACAATTTTCCAGCTGTTATGCATGTCATGACGCTAAGCCCTCTGATCAGAGAAACTGGGAAGGTGCACGAGAGCATTGCTGGGCGAAGAACTCAGATTTGACTGTTGTGTTTGATCAAACAGAAAAGGTGATGAGAACTGTGGAACAATTTCAATTGATTGAAAAAGTTTACAGACTAAATAAAGCCTACCTCCCATGTTTAATGGGTGGATGCCTACTTATCTTTAACAGTGCACGTAGAAACAGAAAGTCATGTGAAAATTTTAACTTGTCTGATTTTTTGACGTTCTCCTCAGGATTATGTCAATACATGGAGTCCAGCTATAGAAGGCATCCAAGGATACTGGATTGGCCTCAGAGCTGAAGGAGGAAAATGGAGATGGATTGATGGAAGTGATCTGACCAATCAGTGAGAGACACATTATTTCTTAAACTTTGTAGAAAACAAATCTATCAGCCTTGATCTAACAGATGTTTTTCCTTAGAGCCTGGATACAGCAGCCGCCTGTTGATGGTCAGTGTGTAACTTCTCTCCAGGGCAGAGAATGGAGATCAGTGAGCTGTAATGAAACAAACGGATGGATCTGTGAGAAGAAGGCTTTATCTGTTTAGACATGAAATATTCTGAACCTGTCCTACATGCAAATAAACAAAAAGCTTCACAGATCTCTTATGTAAACATTTGCAGTTTTTTTTAAAACAAAATAGCTCACACTGTAAAATAGCTTTTTAAATACATCTCATAATTATTGTAACACATGTAGAGCTATTAACTTAACACCATCATTTAGAAAAAGTTTTAGTGGCACAGAACAGCTGTTTATATAAAAATAGTTTGTAGTTTTGAGTTTTTTCTGATTATTTTGAGCTGCAATATTTACAGTTTATTAATAGATTCATGAAAAACAGACATGATTTACTTGATGATTAATGTTTCATGAACTTTTTGCTGATAGTTTTTGAATGAATTTTAATTATTATGATTTTAGGATCCCCACTTTGTGTTTAACTTTCTTTCATGGTTAGGATCCTCAGTATCCATATTTAGATGCAGCTGCTTGTCTAAAGATGTCATAGAGAATAAAAATAATTTGAAAACTCATTTCGGCTGCTTGTATCCGGTATCTCGTTCTTTCGGTCACGACCCAATGTTCGTGACCATAGATGAGGGTAGGAATGTAGATCCACTGGTAAATCGAGAGCTTCGCCTTTTGGCTCAGCTCTCTCTTCACCTTAACGGATCGGTACAGCGCACCGATCCGCCTGTCGATCTCCTGCTCCATCTTCCCCCCATTCGTAAACAAGGCCCCAAGATACTTGAACTCCTTCCGAGTGCGAACAGCCGAGAGCGGTTTGCACTCGGCTGCGAACCGCTCCAGTGAGAGCTGTAGATCATGCCCTGGTGAAGCCAATAGGACCATGTCATCCGTGAATAGCAGATACGCAATCCTAAGGCCACCAAAACAGATCCCCTCAACACCTTGGCTGTGCCTAGAAATTCTGTCCATAAAAGTTATGAACAGAATTGGTCACAAAGGGCAACCTTGGCGGAGTTCAACTCTGACCAGAAACGAGTCCGACTTACTGCCGGCAATGCGGACCAGACTCTGACACCGGTCGTACAGAGACCTGACAGCCCTTATTAAAGGGTCCGGTACTCCATACTCCTGGAGTATCCCCCACAGGATCCCTCGGGGGACACGGTCGAATGCCTTCTCCAGATCCACAAAGCACATGTAGACTGGTTGGGCAAACTCCCATGCCCCCTCCAGAATCCTGCTGAGGGTGTAGAGCTGATCCTGTGTTCCACGGCCAGGACGAAAACCACACTGCTCTTCTATCTGACGGACCCTCCTTTCGAGAACCCCTGAATAGACCTTACCAGGGAGGCTTAAGAGTGTGATTCCTCTTTAGTTGGAACACACCCTCCGGTCCCCAATTTTAAATAGGGGGACCACCACCCCAGCCTGCCAATCCAGGGGAACTGCCCCCGATGTCCATACAATGCTGCAGAGCCGCGTTAACCAACACAGCCCCACAACATCCAGAGCCTTAAGGTACTCAGGGCGAATCTCATCCACCCCCGGAGCCTTGCCACCGAGGACCTTTTTAACAACCTCGGCAACCTCAGCACCAGAGATGCGAGAACCCGACCCAGAGTCCCCAGGCTCTGCTTCCGCAATGGAAGACGTGTTGGTGGGATCAAGGAGGTCTTCGAAGTATTCCACCCACTGACGCACGACGTCCCGAGTCGAGGTCAGCAGCACACCACCCCCACTATAAACAGTGTTGGTGGCGCACAGCTTGTCTCAGTCCACTATCCTGAGACGCCGGATAGTGGACCAGAATCGCTTCGAAGCCGTACGGAAGTCTTTCTCCATGGCCTCTCCGAACTCTTCCCATGCCCGAGTTTTTGCCTCGGCGACCAGCAGAGCCGCCTGCCGCTACGACTGCCGGTACACATCAGCTGGTTCCGGAGCCCCACAGGCCAAAAAAGCCCGATAGAACTCCTTCTTCAGCTTGACGGCTTCCCTCACCGCTGGTGTCCACTAGCGTGTTCGAGGGTTGCCGCCGCGACATGCAACGACAACCTTGCGACCACAGCTCCGACTAGCCGCCTCAACAATAGAGGCGTGGAACATGGTCCATTCAGACTCAATGTCCCCCGCCTCCCTCGGGACGTGTTCAAAGTTCTCCCGGAGGTGGGAGTTAAAGCTCCGTCTCACAGGGGACTCTGCCAGACGTTCCCAGCAAACCCTCACAATACGTTTAGGCCTGCCAGGTCTGACCGGCTTCCGCCCCCACCATCGGAGCCAACTCACCACCAGGTAGTGGTCGGTTGAGAGCTGCGCCCCTCTCTTCACCCGAGTGTCCAAGACATGCGGCCGCAGATCAGATGAAACGACAACAAAGTCGATCATTGAATTGCGGCCTAGGGTGTCCTGGTGCCAAGAGCACATGTGGACACCCTTATGCTTGAACATGGTGTTTGTGATGGACAATCCATGATGAGCACAGAAGTCCAACAACAGAACACCACTTGAGTTCAGATCAGGTGGGCCATTCCTCCCAACCACGCCCCTGCAGGTCCCACTGTCATTGCCCACGAGTGCGTTGAAGTCCCCCAGCAAAACGAGGGAGTCCCCAGGAGGGGCACTCTCCAGTACCCCCTCCAAGGACTCCAAAAAGGGTGGGTAATCTGAACTGCCGTTTGGTGCATAAGCACAAACAACAGTCAGAACCCGTCCCCCCACACGAATGCGAAGGGAGGCCACCCTCTCGTTCACCGGGGAGAACCCCAACGTGCAGGCACCGAGATGAGGGGCAACCAGTATGCCCACCCCAGCTCGGCGGCTCTCATCAAGGGCAACTCCAGAGTGCAAGAATGTCCAGCCCCTCTCGAGGAGACTGGTTCCAGAGCGGTGCGTCGAGGTGAGTCCGATTATCTTTAGACGGAACCTCTCAACTTTGCGCATGAGCTCAGGCTCCTTCCCCACCAGAGAGGAGACGTTCCACGTCCCAAAAGCCAGCTTCTGCAGCCAAGGATAGGAACGCCAAGGTCCCCGCCCTCTACTGCCACCCGTTGCACAATGCACCCGACCCCTTTGGCCCCTCCGAGAGGTGGTGAGCCCATTGGAAGGGGGACCCATGTTGCCTCTTCGGGCTGAGCCCGGCCGGGCTCCATGGGTAAAAGCCCGGCCACCAGACGCTCGCCAACGTGCCCCACCTCCAGGCCTGGCTCCAGAGTGGGGCCCCAATGACCCGCATCCGGGCGAGGGAACACGAGATCCATTAATATTACTCATCATAAGTGGGTTTTGGGCTGCTCTTTGTCTGGTCCCTCACCTAGGACCTGTCTGCCTTGGGTGACCCTACTAGGGGCTTAAAGCCCCTGACAGCATACAGACCCGGCGGCATGGGCGGGCATTGGGGGGCCGTGCCCGCCCTGTGAGCCAGCTGTGCCCGCCCTGGACTGGAAGCTGTCTTTTGTTTTTATATATATACCTCGGAGTGGCCATCGTTCTATTAGTACTATCTTTGATGTGTCAATCATACAATTTAACCAATCAAATCAACGACAGAAGGCAACATGCTAGCCAATCACAGATGGAGTGGGGCGGGACACTGAGTTATAGCCTTCAGTCGCTGACGCGGTGTTCGGCTGTGGTCACCATCGGTGTCGGTAGAGCGGGATGGAAATTTGGTCTGATTACCAAAAAATTACAAGAAGTGAAAACGAAGCAGACAAGAGCGAGCTGGAAGCAGCGTGATTATTTACTGTTTGAAATGTCAGCACTGAAGTCTAAAGTGGAGTAAACATTGACGCTAGGAGGGTTAGCTAGGACAGCTAGCAGCACCAGGAGCAGATCTACTGCCAAACTGGAGAAACTTGGGTTACTTGCAGACAGAAGGGAACTCTGCTTTGTTCTGCTCCTTGCGCTCCATACCTGCTGTAATTACAGAACCTCTTTTAGTGTGAATTTTTACTTCAGTCAGTGTCCAGCCTGATCTCATGCTTATAAGCGTGTAGCTTATGCTGGACTTTGAGTCAAGACACAGCACTACAGGTTACCCTATCTCACTGTTAGTTTCCAGTAACCCAACATAAAACCTGCCCAACTTAAAAGAAAAAAAAAAAAGCCCAAATCTCAAACTCTCACGTTAAAAGCACAGAACTATTAAAAACATAAGAACTATTAAACATAAGAATATTCCATTAGCACACAACTGCACTGAAGCAAAGAAAAAAAAACTGTGCATATGGCCTTCCAACAAAATATGCAATCAGACAACCACATAACACACACGATCTCTTTAACAATCATGATATAGCAACCGGAAAATAAATAAATAAATAAATAAATAGCCTCCCAACATGAGTTTAATATAAACTTAATTTCTCTCAGTATAGCTCAATCAAACATTTCTCTTACACGCAGTCATGAAATATTTTTAAGTTGATAAGTAGAACTCAACCCCTCCTGGGCGTTTACACTGACCAAACACTTGATTAACCATTATTCTTTTCTTATAACAATCAATATTATTCATTATAACTATTATTTATTGATGATGTCAGATCGACAGATTCGACTTATTTAAAAAATAAATTGACCAGTATGAGTTGTAGGAGATGGCATTTTATTAAAATGTTTTGGTTTCCTGTCCGACGTTGACAACTATTTTGATATATTTTGTTAGTAATTATTTCTAAAAGCCCAACAAATGTTGTGAAAAGCTTCCCAATTTTTTTACAACCTGCCCATTAACTATTTTTGTCCCAGCTAATTAGGCTTTTGAACACAAAAGCCTAATTGGTTGGAAGCCTGCCTAATTTGACAAAATTGACTACACTATTGTTATATATATATATATATATATATATATATATATATATATATATATATATATATATATATATATATATATATAATAAAAAACTTTTTAAATTGTGCCCCCCTAAAAAAATGGAATGCCCCCCCTGTGATTTGTTTCTGCAGCCGGGTCTGCAGCATAGCTCCTAGGATCATTGGGACACTCAAACCCCTCAGCCACGGTAAGGTGGCAGCCCAGGGAGATTCAGACCATATTCAGAATTTATTTACTGGCCTCACAATCAGCATTCACAAACTTATTCAACATAAAGCTTCACACACAAAAGTCCTATAATCCCTATATTATAATTCCTCTGCCTGTTTGACATTCGTTGTCCACTTGATGGCACAGACACAACGCTTTCCCTCGAGTCGAGCAATCGGATGGAAAGCTGCAGCGCTTCACAAGGCTTCATCTAGACATCAGAAAGTAAAATAGTAAAAACAAAAAGTAATTCCACTTTATATCAAAACTAACGTACAGAAATGTAAAAAAAGGTATTTAGAAACGTGATCTTGAGGCCTTTAGCCCTTGACAATCTACGTCAAGTCACACCAAGCGCAGTTCTCACAGAAGAGAGTCCTGTTTTCATTTTCTGTGTTTAAATTCTAATACAAAGCATTATTTGCCACATCCAACTTTAGCTTCATCCATTCTAGCCCTTACACCAATGGGTGTTATCTCAAAGCATGGAAGCTTCTCATGCTTGTCTTCAGAGAACCTGTTCCTCTTTGGACTGAGGTGAAGCTTCCCAGGGGTGAACATTCTCTGTTGGAGCACTTGAAGGCGTAGCTGCTTTGTATCAGAGACGTTTCATCAGCTCCTATCAATTCAGAGAGTCCATTCCATGTGATCCTGACTTAACATAGTCTGGCACTTGAAATCAAGATTACACTGCTTGGATAGCCTCATCCGCTCAGTTCACTGAGCTCACGCTTATAAACTCTACATTTCAGTTACCTTTGTTCTCACTGACTGTGTCTACGGTTGCCAGATCTGACTGATAACACAACATAAAACCCGCCCACCTCAATAAACCAGGCCAAATCTCAATGTCTCTTGAAATTAATGTTAAAATCATAAAACTATTACGCACATAATAAAGAACACAAGAGCCAACTGCTTTAAACCAGAGGCAAACGTTACACAAACAGACTTCCCACAAAGTTAGCACTCAGGAAACCGAACAACCAACGTAAAGTTAGTTCTCTCTCTCTCTCTCTCTCTCTCTCTCTCTCTCTCTCTCTCTCTCTCTCTCTCTCTCTCTCTCTCTCTCTCTGTTTATTTCAAAACAGAGTTCTGTATTGTAATACTTGGAGCTTTGGGCAATCCACCATTTTAGCTCCAGATCAACCTGTAATTCATTTTATGTATATGTGTGTATGCATATTTTCCAATACAGTGTTGCAGTATTGTATATCAGTATATTTCATACTGATATGTACTTAACATCAATGTCAATAGAGGTAATATATACAACATCAGTGTTGAATGAATGAAAGACCTACAGTAATGATTTTTACTATTTATGTATTAACTGATTTGATCAACTATAAATTTGCAGACAGTGTTGAGTTCCAATTAATTGTTTTGTTTTTTGGTTCAAGTTGGGTCGTATTGATTTTTATTAGATTTTTATGATTTGTTCCTTTTAGATCAGTTTTTGATCTGTTAAGTTATGGTCGTGGGAAAGACACCATCTCAATAGGATAATGGGTGGGTAACAGTACAGAAGCTGCAGAGAGGTGTGTTAAACTACGGCTCTGCTTCCTGGTCTGGGCCCTGGGTTGTCAGCATTTAGGAGAACTAATAAATCCGACCAGATTTCTAGAAAGAAGAGCTGCACCATCCAAAGTAGGATGGATGCCGTCTCTCCGGATCAGACCAGGTTTTCCCCAGAAAGTTCTCCAGTTATCAATGTAGCCCACGTCGTTTTCAGAACACCACCTAGACAACCAGCAGTTGAATGACGACATGCAGCTAAACATGTCATCACTGGTCAGATCAGGCAGGGGACCATAGAAAATTATGGAGTCCGACATTGTTTTAGCAAACTTACACACCAAGGCAACACTAACTTTAGTGACCTCCGATCGGCGTAACCGGGTGTCATTACCACCAGCGTGAATAACAATCTTACTGTGTTTACGCTTATCCTTAGCCAGCAGTTTTAGGTATGATTCAATGTCGCCCGTTCTGGCCCCTGGCAGGCATTTAACTATGGTCCCTGGTGTCTCTAGTGCCACGTTTCCAACTACGGAGCTCCCAATCATTAGGGTCGGCTCCTCAGTGGGTGTGTCGCTGAGTGGGGAAAATTTGTTAGACACGCAGACGGGTTGGTGGTGACCTTGGGGCTGGAATTTAGTGCTATGATTCCTACGAACCATCACCCTGCCGTCCTGGTTACCCGGCTGCTCGGGTGCTGCTGCTGGAGGACCGCTACGTGAAGTTACTCTATAGGCCCGTTTACACTACACTTTTTTAACCGAGCCGAGCTGAGACCAGTCCGAGCTTGGATCAGTTAACCAAGCCGAGTCAACCGTTTACACGCCACACTATCCCGGTTCCTTGGTTGCTCCTCGCCTCCTAGTGACGATCTGCGGTACTACCGCTCTCTGGGATTGAAGGCGGGACCGAGCAAATCAAAATGGCGGCACCCGTAACATTCAGGATGTTATGGTTAGACAGAGTCGGCTTTTGGGACGTGGATAAGACAAACGAACGTCTAATAAGGATTTACAGACGCAGGAAACAACAACAGACACTGAGGTTCATCACACTGCTAAGCAGAATCATCTCTGGAAACCGTGTGGCACGGTAAGGAAGCTAGTATTATTATGAATGTCTGAAATTTGTCTGAATGGAGTGTGAATCGGGACGTGCAGCCAGACACACCAGAAAAACCGCGGACAGTCAGCTGACTGTAAGGGGATGACGCGGTCTGCTCATGCGCACTTCGTTACCAGATAACGAGGATAAAAAAAAAAACAGTCCGAGACCTGCTCAGGAACTGGTCTGCAGTTAGCGCGGTCCGGTTCAGTCTGCTGACCATTTACACACAAGAGTTATCTCGGTTACCGAGCTCGGACTGGTCTCGGCTCGGTTAAAAAAAGTGTAGTGTAAACGGGCCTTATGTGGCTCCGCGCTAGCAAAGGGGCGGCTATCAGCTGGTTTTTCAACAGCACGGAGCCGGGTCTCCAATTCTGACACCCTCGCCTCCAAAGCTACAAAAACACTGCATTTATTACATGTACCATTATCACTAAAGGAGGCAGAGGAATAACTAAACATCTGACACACAGAGCAGGAGATAGGGGGAGATTTAGACAGAGACGGAAAACCCATTATGAGGCTAAGGCTACGCAAAAGCTAGGCTAGCGCCCTCCTACCATACCAAAAAGCAAACCGTGTGAAACACGAGGAGTTCCCAAACGTGAAGTGCAGCAAAGGAAAATGTTTTAGAAGTGCTTATGTGTTGGAAACAGATGTTACAGCAAAGAGATAAAAAATAAAAGCAAGGAAGTCTGGAGCAACAAACCGCAGTTCACACTGTGACAACAGGAAGTGACACAATACGCCTTACCGCAAACAAGAAGTAGAGGATCCAGCGATCCGAGTTCCAGCATAACTGGAGCTTACCTGAGTAAACTGTATTTTTATACTTCACATCTTTATTTGCTGACGTGTTTTTTTTTTTGTATCTGTCAGGTTGCACCTAGACTCGTAATCAACGTGCACACACTGCCCTTTCTTATATTGAATGAGTGCAGTGTGAGAATCCTGCTTTAATTCTCTGTCCATTAACACACATCAACTTGTTCAGCAATTCTCTGCCGTAGCAGCATTGTTTATATTTGTTAATCATGTCTTGATATTCTCCACACGACATCACTAAAGAGTTTAAATTCCACTCACGAGAAATGTGCACTTCAAGGCTTTATGTGTCCTGCCATTACCATGGTGAATTGCATTACCACTGATGAGGGCTTCTTTCATGCTCGTGGTTAACTCAGGGTTGATTGGACACTGGGTTTATCTGTCTGCTTGATATCAACTGTTCTGAAACCGAAAACACTGAGTATGACAGAATGAGGAAGAACTACTGAGAATACCTGCTTTTTACTCAGGGTAGGTCGGCCATTCTTTCTGAAACGGTCCTGGATAGAACATTTTTGAAAGACAAACCTAATGGTGACAGAGGTTAAGAGCGGAAATCATAACCACACACTAATCAACTTCCTGATTTTTAAAGAAGCCATCTAAGTTTCTGCACGGTGCACATTGAACCCATCCCTTTGGTTGGATATTGTCCTGTTTTCTTACTACTTTTGTTTGTTTCCTTGTAAAGTTTCAACATAAAATTATTTATGTTGAGAAGTTCTCCTTTAGACACTACTGTCCTCTGACACATCAAAAAAGCAGAAGCAGAAACACACATTTAAGGGTATGACATCAGCGTCTTTTCTCATAAACAGTTCCTCTTCAGCTTTCGTCTGATGTCGATGTTGAAACTTTTACAAAATGGACAGAAAAGCGCCAAGTCTGGATGGTTCATCTGATAACCCAACTGTTTCTTCATCTGCAGGTAAGACAGAATATCAGAAATTTTTTGTGTTCAGTTACATCTTCCATCCATTCTCTGCCACTCTTGACAGAGAATGGATGAGTCGTGCTGGTGCCTATCTCCAGCTGTCAATGGGTGAGAGGCTGGGTGCACCCTGGACAGGTCGCCAGTGTGCCGCAGGCAGTTACATCTTATTGTGAATATTTTACATGATAATAGAAAGTGAATATAACATACAACTAATTTAGTTGCTGCTCTACTGAACTTCAATTTGAAGGTAAAATTTTTGATTGATGTGTCTTTCAGAGAAAATTGAGGAAGTTGACTATGTAAATGCAGCAGGTTCTGAGGAGAACATGAGAGCTGCTCCTGGTAGAATATGAAGATGGTTTAATGAAGTTACATAATGTTAAGCAAAAGCCTTCTTTAACTACTGGCTATGTTAAAAGTGATATTTTAAATTTGAAAAGAAGACAATTCAAAATACGTGTTTTTTGCTTTAGAAAATATTTAAGAATTACTGACAGTGACCCTGATAGTCTTGACGTTTGTTGAAAAATTAAAACTGAACTTTTTAATCTTTTCCTTTTTTTTCATCAGGTCACAAGTTTCCTTCCTTTTCAAAGTTTTTCCCATTACTAACAGCTTATTGGCTGATTCTGGTGGTTGTTATCCCGCTTCATATCCACTGTGAGTTCCTGTTATAAAGGTCACCTCTAACATTTAGATGTGTTTAATTCATCAGCGTATTGTTACTTAGGTTACATCTGAACAAAGTTGTCAGGGAAAATTAATTTCAACAAACTTCCTCTTAAACACTTTGTGTCAGATGAGGTTAATGCTTTGATGTAGTGATGGGACATCTGAAGCGAGGCTTAGAGGCGCGTACCGAGTAAAAAGGGGGGCGTGTCAGACGAAGCCCCGCTTCGGAGCTTGTGTCCATAGACATCATATACGTAGACGCCCCGTCGTCGGGTTAGAGGCGTGCCGACAGAGCGGCCATCTTGGGTCAGACCAAGCTGCGCTCAGAGAGAATACACGTCAATGCAGCAAAATGTACTTTATGTTTTCAGACACTCTGAATCCGGTGAATTCTCTCCCGATTTCCAGATAAATCAACTGACTGAAAACGTCACCCTTTAGGGGCTACATGGGACCAATTGATTGAATTAAATGATTGTCGAACTTAATAAATAATTTCGATTTTGTATTGAAAGTAAGCAAACTTCCAGAGCTCGGTCCCAGGAAGCCCGACTTTTACTCCGCTTAAGGGTGCGCAAATAAAAGGACACTAGGAACCAGATCCTGGGGAATTACCTTCCATAAGCAAGATTTTATGATAGATAATCCTCATGCTTTACAGTTACAGTTTTTCCGGCATAAACACAATATGTGCTAATGGAAGTAGAGAAAAGTACATTAAACACCAAAAACAAACAAAATGGTCCTAAATTACTGGATAGACACGATTTATGGGGGTGGTATTATACAGTATTTTTGGTTTTGCTATGATTTTGTAATGTATTTGATTCTAAGATGCGTAATTAGGTTTTTTGTTGATTTTTTTTTTATTTATTTTTTCCAGATCGCAGTTTGTATTATAAGAGAGAGTGATTTATGTGTGTATAATTTGTGTGTATATTAGATTAATATGTAAGAGCAAAATATGAAAGTGCGTGTACATTTTTCATCCAGTTTGACTTCAGTTTAAATAGTTTTGGTTCTGAATAAATATGTGTAATCTGTCTGAAAGGTCACGATCACTGTGAACATATGATTAAAATGAGATCTGAGCTGCCTCCTATTCATTTTGACAGCAGCTGTCTGATCTGTGGTCTGACCCAAGATGGCCGCCCTGTAGGCACGTCAGCCTAGCGGCCGGCAGCGTCTACGTATATGATGTCTATGGCAGCCCACTGCTTCTTCTTCTTCTTTGTCTTCTTTTCTATCAAGGCGGATCCCAAGTAACTTTAAGGTGCATACCGCCACCTACTGTTCATGAGTGTGTAGCAACATTGTTTTACATCTATTAAATTCTATTTTTTTTAATTTTGTATTATGAAGATAAATAAATAACGCTTTCCTTAATCTATAAATATCCTTTATATTTCCTTTATTTCCCAATAATCCTTTAAAACTCCTTTCTTGGCCTGTCCTTTCAACTACTCTTCTCAATTTCTCCCTTTCAGGTTCATATGTTTTCCAGTTCAATACGTGTTCTACATTTTCTATCTCTCCACATCCTTCACATTTTTCATTATTTTTCCTCCCTATTAAATATAAATTGTCATTTAAATAAGTATGACCTCTTAATCTGATCATTATTATTTCTTCCCTTCGGTTTCTCTCATTAATATTTCTATTTAATACTGACTTTTGTACTTTATATAATCTTCTTCCTTTTTTATCTTCATTCCACCTTTTTTGCCATTTTTCAATTTCTTTCCTCTTAATAAATGATTTTCCTTCCCCTTTCCCTAAAGGAATTGTAATTGTTATTGCCTCGTCTAAAGCCCTTTTTGCTAATTTGTCCGCCTTTTCATTTCCTTTTACCCCTTCATGTGCTGCAGCACACCTTCATGGTACCCAACAAAACCAAATGTCAATGCCACCCCTGTATAATCTGAATAAACTGTGCTGAATTTCTAATACTAAATCTTTCCTATTATTTCCTTCTCCCTGAATAAAACTGCTTTGGAATCCGTGCATACCACCACCCTGTCTGGTCTAACCTCCTCTACCCATTGTAAACTCAGTATAACTGCCACCATCTCTGCTGTGAAAACAGATAGTTGATCTGAAATTCTTTTAGAAATGTGTATTTTGAACTCTGGTACATATATTCCTATTCCCACACACCCTTTTAAATTCTTAGAACCATCTGAATATATTTTAAGGTAATTATATTATGAGTTTCTTAAATATATTAGTCTGTATCCCTTTTTTGTTTAAATTCCAATCATTTTTCATTTTAAGAAGTCTCATGTCTACATTTATCTCAGGAAATAGCCATGGAGGAATAACACTAATTGGATTAAACTGTGCTATTTTCTTATCCTCTAATCCAAACTCTTTAATCAATTTGCTTATAAAATGGAGGAATAACACTAATTGGATTAAACTGTGCTATTTTCTTATCCTCTAATCCAAACGCTTTAATCAATTTGCTTATAAACCATCCAAATCCATTATTATGGAACTTTGAATATTCCCAACAAGTTTGTAGAATTATTGAAGTTACATTTTCATCCATACTCTTAATTCATCCAATATACAAACCTAATTTCATTCTCCTCATTTCCAGTGGAGTTTCTCCAGTCTCTACTAAAAGAGTGTTGATAGGTGTTGTTTTCACTGCTCCTGTATATATACGTAAAGCTCTACTCTGTAATCTATCTATCCTTTGTAATGTTGTTTTAGCGGCTGCTCCATAAATAAAACTGCCATAATCTATTATTGATCTCATGAGAGCCCTATATATGTTTAATAATGACTGTCTATCTGCACCCCAGTTTTTTCCAGCCACAGCCTTTAGGAGATTTATAACTTTCTTACATTTAGTTTCCAAGTTATCTATATGTGTTTTCCATGTATAAGAGCTATCTAACCATAGTCCTAGGTATTTAAATTCTGCAACCCTTTCCAACGGCTGTCCATATAATGTTATTGTTCCTATATTAATATTTCTCTTATTTGTGAATACCATGAAACAAGACTTGTTTGCTGATAATTTAAAACCCCATTCATAAGACCATTTTTCTACTTTATTAATTGCTTTCTTAACATTTCCTACTACATGTTTTATATTGTTTCCTCTCATCCATATCCCCATCATATCCCCATCATCTGCATATAATGCAGATTTAATTCATTTATCAGTATCTGAAAAAATATCATTAATCATGATAGTAAATAAAATTGGACTTATTACACTACCTTGAGGTATTCCATTTTCCACATTAAATTCTTTTGAATAATCATTCCCAATCTTCACCCTTATTTTTCTATCCATCAAAAAATGTGCTATCCAATTATACATCTTCCCACCTATTCACATCTGCTTTATTTTTATAAGTAACCCTTCTCTCCATAATGAATCATATGCTTTTTCTATATCAAAAAATACTACAATCATTATCTCCTTCATTTTTAACGCTTTCTCTACATCATTACTGACTCTAGTTAATCCATCCATTGATGATTGGTCACTTCCTGTTTGCGGTAAGGCGTATTGTATCACTTCCTGTTTTCACTGCGTGAGCAACGGTTTGTTGCTCCAGATTCTCTCGCTTTTATCTTTAATCTCTTTGCTGTAACATCTGTTTCTAACACATAAGCACTTTTAAAACATTTTCTGTTGCTGCACATCACGCTTGGGAACTCCTCGTGTTTCACGGTTTGCTCTCTTGGCGTGGTAGAAGGGCGCTAGCCTAGCTTTAGCCTAGCCTAGCTTTAGCTCCACAATGGCTTCCTCTCCTACTATTACTTCAGCTTCTCCGTCTCTGACTAAGTCTCCCCTTATCTCCTGCTCTCTGTGTCAGATGTTTAGCTATTCCTCTGCCTCCTTTAGTGATAATGGTACTTGTAATAAATCTAGTGTTTTTGTAGCTTTGGAGGCGAGGGTGTCAGAATTAGAGTCCCGGCTCCGTGCTATGGAAAGACCAGCTGATAGCCGCCCCTCTGCTAGCGCGGAGCCACATAGACATAGCGTTAGTTCACTTAGTGGTCCTCCAGAAGCACCCGAGCAGCCGGGTAAGCAGGCCGGCTGGGTGACAGTTCGTAGGAAGCATAGCTCTAGATTTCAGCCCCCAGTTCACCACCGACCCGTCTGCGTTTCAAACAAATTTTCCCCACTCAGCGACACACCCGCTGAGAAGCCGATCCTGGTTATTGGGAGCTCAATAGTCAGAAACGTGGCACTAGAGACACCAGGGACCATAGTTAAATGCCTGCCAGGGGCCAGAACGGGCGACATAGAATCTTATCTAAAACTGCTGGCTAAGGATAAGCGTAAATACAGTAAGATTGTTATTCACGCTGGCGGTAATGACACCCGATCACGCCGATCGGAGGTCACTAAAGTTGGTGTTGCTTCGGTGTGTGAGTTTGCTAAAGCAATGTTGGACTCCGTAATTTTCTCTGGTCCCCTGCCTGATTTGACCAGTGATGACATGTTTAGCCGCATGTCATCATTCAACCGCTGGTTGTCTAGGTGGTGTCCTGAAAACGACGTGGGCTACATTGATAACTGGAGAACTTTCTGGGGAAAACCTGGTCTGATCCGGAGAGAAGGCATTCATCCTACTTTGGATGGTGCAGCTCTTCTTTCTAGAAATCTGGCCGGATTTATTAGTCCTCCTAAATGCTGACAATCCAGGGTCCAGACCAGGAAGCAGAGCCGTAGTTTAACACACCTCTCTGCAGCTTCTGTACTGTTACCCACCCATTATCCTATTGAGACGGTGTCTTTCCCACGGCCAAAACTTAACAGATCAAAAACTTATCTAAAAGGAACAAATCATAAAAACCTAATAAAAATCAATACGGTTCACCTTGAACCTAAAAATAAAACAATTAAATGTGGTCTATTAAATATAAGGTCTCTCCCTCCAAAGACTTTGTTAGTTAACGAATTGATTTCTGATAAACAGATTGATTTGTTTTGTCTCACAGAAACCTGGCTACAAGAGGACTACGTTAGTATAAATGAGTCAACTCCCTCCAATTATTCAAATTTCCACATTCCCAGATCTGTGGGAAGAGGAGGAGGAGTGGCAACCATCTTTCAGTCTGATTTATTAATTAGTCCCAGGCCAATTAATAACTACAGTTCTTTTGAACATTTAACCCTCAGTTTCCCTCATCCAAACTGCAAAGCAATAAAACCTCTTCTGTTTGTTGTTTTGTATCGTCCACCAGGCCCTTACACTCAGTTTTTGGATGAGTTGTCAGATTTCTTATCTGATTTGGTGTTAAATACTGATAAGGCTATTATAGTGGGTGATTTTAACATCCATGTTGACACAGAATGTGATAACCTTAGTGTAGCCTTTAAAACTATCCTAGATTCAATTGGTTTTGCTCAAAATGTGCATAAACCGACGCACTCTTGGCTCCATACTTTAGACCTTGTGCTGACATATGGCATTGATTGTGAAGAATTAACAGTATTTCCTCACAACCCTGTCCTATCTGATCATTTTTTAATAACATTTGAGTTTAATCTAACTGAGTTCTCCACCCCCAAAAGAGGGTTCCATTATAGTAGATCTTTATCGGATAATGCTGTATCAAAACTTAAAGAGTCTGTCCCCTTTTTAATATCCTCCGTATTGCAGAAATGCCCTGTAGATGGCAGCAATGTTGTTTCTTCCAATTCACAAATAGATGTCTTTGTAAACGGTATGACTTCGTCATTGCGTTCTGCATTAGACAATGTAGCTCCCTTGAAAAAGAAGGTGATTATTCACAGGAAGCTGGCTCCTTGGTTTAATTCAGAGCTGCGTTCCTTGAAGCACAATGTTAGGAAATTGGAGAGAAAATGGCGTTCTACACACCAAGAGGAATCCTACTTAATCTGGAAGAACAGTCTATTGTTGTATAACAAGACCCTTCGCAGAGTTAGAGCAGCATATTTTTCATCATTAATTGAGGAGAATAAGAATAATCCTAGATTTCTCTTCAGTACAGTTGCCAAACTTACCCAGAGCCACAGCTCTGTTGATCCATCCATTCCCTTAGCTCTTAGCAGTAATGATTTTATGGGATTCTTCATAAATAAAATTGATTCCATTAAAAATAAAATAATTGGCATCCTCCCAAACATGATTACCTCATCCTCAGTAAGTGAGGCAGCATTGGAGGAATCCTTAGAACCTGCGCAGTGTCTGAACTGTTTAGAAGCAGTAGAGCTTTCTGAGCTATCTAAAATTTTAGCTTCATCTAAACCTTCTACCTGTATGTTAGACCCAATCCCAACCAAGTTGTTTAAGGAGGTATTCCCTCTGATCAGTGGTCCTATTTTAGACATGATTAATCTATCCTTGGTAAATGGATATGTACCACAGGCTTTTAAAGTAGCTGTTATTAAACCTTTGCTTAAGAAACCATCTCTTGATCAAGATGAGTTAGTAAATTACAGACCTATATCTAATCTTCTTTTCTTATCTAAAATTCTTGAGAAAGTAGTTGCTAATCAACTATGTGAACATTTACAAAGTAATGACCTACTTGAGGAGTTTCAGTCAGGCTTCAGAGCTCATCATAGCACTGAAACAGCTCTGGTGAAGGTCACCAATGATATTCTCATGGCCTCAGATAATGGACTTGTGTCTATACTTGTCCTGTTAGATCTCAGTGCTGCATTTGATACAGTTGATCACAATATTCTCCTACAAAGACTTGAGCATACTGTAGGGATTAAGGGAAAAGCATTAGGCTGGTTTAAATCTTATCTGTTGGACAGATTCCAGTTTGTTCATGTTAATAATAAATCTTCCTCAAACTCTAGGGTCACTTGTGGAGTACCACAGGGTTCAGTCCTTGGACCAATTCTATTTACTATATATATGCTTCCGATTGGCAAAATTATCAGACAGCATGGGATTAATTTCCACTGTTATGCTGATGACACTCAGCTATATTTATCCATAAATCCTGATGAATCCAATCAGTTACTTCGACTGCAGTCATGTCTTGATGACATCAAAAGCTGGATGACTTTAAATTTCCTGCATTTAAATTCTGACAAGACAGAAGTTGTAATCTTTGGGCCAGAGTCTTCAAAAA
This sequence comes from Fundulus heteroclitus, assembly GCF_011125445.2. Taxonomy (NCBI): domain Eukaryota; kingdom Metazoa; phylum Chordata; class Actinopteri; order Cyprinodontiformes; family Fundulidae; genus Fundulus; species Fundulus heteroclitus. Next base: position 17,624 of record NW_023397196.1, on the reverse strand, counting down.
ATAAAGTTCTTAATCAATCCCTTAATCTGGATGGCATTAACTTGGCCTCTGGTAATAAAGTTAAAAATCTTGGTGTTGTTTTCGACCAAGACATGTCATTTAAATCTCATATTAAACAGGTTTCCAGAGTTTCCTTTTTTCACCTCCGGAATATCGCCAAAATTAGAAACATTCTGTCCAGGAGTGATGCTGAAAAACTAGTCCATGCATTTGTTACTTCAAGGCTGGACTATTGTAATTCTTTACTATCAGGAAGTCCACAAAATGCAGTTCGAAGTCTTCAGCTGATTCAAAATGCTGCGGCAAGAGTTCTGATGAAAATCAACAAGAGGGATCATATTTCTCCTGTTTTAGCTTCCCTTCATTGGCTTCCTGTTAAATCAAGAATAGAATTTAAAATTCTCCTTCTAACGTATAAAGCCCTTAATAATCAAGCTCCATCATATATCAGAGCTCTGATTAGCCCGTATGTTCCTAACAGAGCACTTCGCTCTCAGACTGCAGGTCTGCTGGTGGTTCCTAGAGTCTCTAAAAGTAGAATGGGAGGCAGATCCTTTAGCTATCAGGCTCCTCTCCTGTGGAACCAACTCCCAGTTTTGGTCCGTGAGTCAGACACCCTATCTATTTTTAAGACTAATGTTAAAACTTTCCTTTTTGACAAAGCTTATAGTTAGAGTGGCTCATACCCTGAGCTATCTCTATAGTTGTGCTGTGATAGGCCTAGGCTGCTGGAGGACATCAGGGTCTAATTTTCTCACTCTACTGATTTCTACTGTTCTTCAGTTTTGCATTGTATTACATTGAAATGACTGTCGTCATTTCAGCTTTTAACTTTTGCTCTCTCTCTTTTTCTTCATAGTAGGTACACCTGGTCTGGCGTTCTGTTAACTGTGACATCATCCAGAGAAGACGGCTCACCCGCTACTTCCATCTAATGTAGAACAGATTACTAGATCAATGTGTGCTTCTGTGCTTTTTTGTTTCTCTTGTTGTGTCTCTGTTCTGTCTTCTGTAACCCCCAGTCGGTCGAGGCAGATGACCGTTCATACTGAGCCCGGTTCTGCCGGAGGTTTTTCCTTCCCGTTAATGGGTGGTTTTTCTTCCCACTGTCGCTTCATGCTTGCTCAGTATGAGGGATTGCAGCAAAGCCATGTACAATGCAGACGACTCTTCCCCAGGAGTGAATGCTGCTTGTCGGGACTTTGATGCAATCAACTGGTTTCCTTATATAGGACATTTTTGACCAATCTGTATAATCTGACCCAATCTGTATAATACGATTGAACTTGACTTTGTAAAGTGCCTTGAGATGACATGTTTCATGATTTGGCGCTATATAAATAAAATTGAATTGAATTGAATGATCTCCCTGTTCTAAATCCACACTGGTATCCATTAATTAATTTCTTATGTTCAAGAACAAACCCTAATCTACTGACCACTATTTTCTCCATCCATTTACTTAAATGAGAAGTTAAAGCTATTGGTCTATAATTATTTTGACTGATAGGATCTTTCCCTGGTTTATTAAACGGTAAAATTGTTGCCCTTTTCCAACAATTTGGTATTAAACCTTCTTTCCATATTTTATTAAATAATTTAAATATTAATTTTAATATTAATTTCAATGTTACTTCCGGTATCTGTCGAAACATAGCATAGCATAATTGATGCTCCCCTGGAGCTGAGTATCCTGTCCCTTTCAATACTGTTTTAATTTCTTTCATAGTTATATTCATGTCTAATGTTGATATACATTTTTTACATTTTCCCAATATATTTTTATGATTTCCAAGTTTTTGTATCTTCTGCCTGATCGCCATTATGAACTGCAGCAAATGTCTCGCCTAATAAATCTGCCTTATCTTTATTTAAAACTACTATCTCCTGATCTCTAACTAAGGCTGGAATTTTAACATCATTCCTTTTCCCCGTCATTTTCCTAAACATTGACCAAGCATTCTGTAATTTTATTTCTGAACCTATTGATGAACAATATTCTCTTCATGTTTTCTTTTTTGCTTCCTTAATAGTTTTACAAACCATTGCTCTTTTCCTTTTATATTCAATAAGGTTTTCGGTTGTTAAATTTTTCTGTAATATTTTTTAAAAGCCTTGTTACGCTCCTTAACTACTTTACTACATTCATCATTCCACCAAGGAAGTACCTTTTTCTTACCTTTTATTTTTATTCTTAGTATGCTATAACTTGCTGCATTTAAATATGTTCTGTTATCTCCCTTGCACATTCTTCAATGTTGCCTTTTAATGTAACCATATGACTGGTTTCCTCACACTTAATTTAAAATTTTTGCCAATTAGCTTTATTAAAGTACCATCTTGTTAATATGAAATCTTCTTGCCTGTTTATATTGTCATCAATTATTGTACTTGCTGGAAAATGATCACTCCCTATTGTAGACTTCCAGTTGACATTCCATTTACATGAACTAACAAGACAATCAGGTATTAATGTAATATCAAGACATGAAACTGTATTTTTATGTATATTTACTCTTGTACCTTTTCCATTATTAAGACAAACTAATGACCTTTCATCCATTATTTCTTCAACTATGTTACCATTATGATCTGTCTTCCTGTTACCCCAAAGACTATTGTGGGCATTAAAATCACCACACCATATTTCTCTTCTATGTATTTTCCCTGCTATCTCCTTAAATATATCACTATTAAGATTTTTACATGGATTATAATAATTAATAATTTTAATATTTCCATATTTTCTTGCATTAACTATTTCTATAATAACACATTCTAATTATTTATTCATGGGATTTTTCTGATAAGCTATTCCATCTTTAATAAAAGTGGCACATCCTTCTCCACTACCATTATTTCTATCCTGTCTTTCTATGCTATATCCAGGAATCTTAAATTCTAAATTAGGTTTTAACAATGTTTCTTGAACGCATATTATATCTGGAATTATTTCTAATTCATAAGCAAACTTTTTAAATTCTTGTCCATTGGCTATTAAACTTCTGGCATTCCATTGAAGAATGTGGAAAACCATGATAACAGCGAGGATCCTAATCCTGAGCATTCTCTGTTGTTTCAGTGATACTCAAAATGGTATGGATCTGATCTGCTTGGATTTCTTTCATATCTAAAAACCTTCCAGCTGCTGTTACAATTGCTTTGATTTTGTCACTTTTCTTCTACTTCATTTGTACTGTGACATTAACAATAAGACACATGAATGCTACAAAGTTTTATTTTTTCACCACCATTGTATTTTCATCCACTCTACATTTATACAAACATGTATTTTGAATATTTGTTGTTGGTACCCAGGTTTGTCTTTGATAAATCTGCCTTTGCTTTGTATTCCCAGCTGAGTTTCATTGACTTGCTTCTCCCAAACTCATTCCTCCTGTGCTATCTTTCCTCACTCTTTTTAAAGCTTCAGCATATGAAACTCTTTCTGTTATTTTAATTCTTTGAGCTTCTCTGGCTTCCCTTTGTACAATACCTCCACCATATGCTGCGCTGTGTTCTCCTCCGCAATTACAACATTTGACCTTAGCATCTTTATCACATTTTCCAAATTCATGTGGACCTCCACATCGTGCACATCTAACTTTTCCTTTACATTCCTTTGCAATGTGTCCCATTCTTTGGCAGGTAAAACATCTGAGAGGTTTAGGGATGTAATCTCTGACTCTGTAATTCATATATCCTAGCTGGATATTTTCTGGCATGGTATTTTCAATTTGAAGAATCACTGCCATTTTATCTTTAAGTTCCCCATCTCTTTTACTTTTAATCCTGGTGGCATCTGTTATTTTCCCTCCTCTAATTTCTTTTTTCACGTCCTCCATTGTCATTTCATTTGGAACTCCTGAAATTACTCCCCTCAACCTTGCTAAAGCTCCTGGAATATATGTTTTAATCCTTTCCCCCATCAAGGTTTTCATTTTGAGTATCTTCTGTTGTTGTGATTCACTGACAGCATGAATTAGCACTTTTCTGTTGTTCATGATTCTATCCATTTTGATTTTCCCCATTTCTTCCTCTATAGCTTTATCGGGCGAATAAATCCACCCTCCTCCTTGAATTCCACCATTAATTTATATTCCTCTTCTATGTTTAAGTCATCCATTTCTCGTGAACTCGCCCGTTCATTTGTTTTTGTCCTTTTGCTAACTTCTGCTCCTGCCTCGCTTTCTTCCGACCAACTTCTTGCCCTTTCTTGTCTCTTCCTAATCGCTCTTTTTCATCCGTGATCATCTTGAAATCATCCATTCCATTTCATTAGCACTATTTCCTCCTGATGTAGAAGCCATGTTGCTACAGTCAATGAACAGTTTATGCCATCCGCCAAATTCAAATCAAATCCTACCGCCTTCGATTGTTTGACATGTTCACTCGCTTCTTCTTCCCCAGCAATCTCAAGCAGCCCCCAGCCCACTGCTCCCCAAGGGGATGGGTTACAAGCAGAGAACAAATTTCATTGTAATGTATGTTTTAATGACAATAAAGATGATATTACTATTACTAATGAAGACCTGTTCATTATAGTATTGATTTACTGCACTTTGAACACCATCAGCAGAGATTTTCATGTGTGAATTTTTATGCAGAAATCGGATGCAGAGCTTTACTTGTGACACCCTCTAAAATGAGTTCATCTTTTTTTTTTAAATGCCGGTTTGAGCTGCAGCTTGTAGCACTTGATAAAATATGAAATAAACAATTTACTGCAGATTGTTTCAGTCTTCTCACAGTTGAACAGCAGGTGAGGAGCTCAAACTTGTTAAGGTCACCACAGACAAAAAGGTAATGAATAATAAATAAATACATCACGACTATTGATGTTTTTATTTTTTTTTTTAGTTCACCTTATTGCTCAGTTTGAGCTAAAGCAGCTGACGACAGAACTTAATGAAGTGAAGAAGGAGAACCAGGAGCTGAGGAGAGAAAGGAAAAACCTCACAGAACAAATAGAAACTATGGAGAAAACTTGGAATGAGCAGAACGTCAGTCGAGCTCAGTGGAGCGTTGATCAATACTGTCCTAAAGGAAATAAAGGTATGTTCAGATCTTAGACCATCTAAGTCCAAAAATAACTAATTATAACATTGAGGATGATAACTACTGTTTGAATGCTTTGGTTTTAGGGAGAAGCTGCACTTCGTGCCAGAAAGGATGGAGTAACAAATTTTCCAGCTGTTATGCATTTAATGACGCTCCGCCCTCTGATCAGAGAAACTGGGAAGGTGCACGAGAGGATTGCTGGGCGAAGAACTCAGATTTGACTGTTGTGTTCAATCAAAGAGAAAAAGTAATGAGAACTGTGGAACAATTTCAATGGATTTAAAATGTGAACTGACTAAATAAAGCTTACCTCTTATGTCAATGGATGGATGCTTAAATATTTTTAACATTGCATGTAGAAACAGAAAGTCATGTGAAATTTTAACTTGTCTGATTTTCTGACGGTCTCCTCAGGATTATGTCAATGAAATCAGTCCAGTTAGAAGCAACATTACAGGATACTGGATTGGCCTCAGAGCTGAAGGAGGGAAATGGAAATGGATCGATGGAAGTGATCTGACCAATCAGTGAGAGACACATTATTTTTTAAACTTTGTAGAAAACAAATCTATCAGCCTTGATCTAACAGATGTTTTTCCTTAGAGCCTGGATACAGCAGCCGCCTGTTGATGGTCAGTGTGTAACTTCTCTCCAGAACAGAGGATGGAGATCAGTGAGCTGTGATGAAAAGAACGGATGGATCTGTGAGAAGAAGGCTTTATCTGTTTAAACATGAAATATTCAGATTGAGGGAAGTTATCTGGACAGCTTTAAATACAAATAAATTAAAAGTTCAAATGCAACTTAAAGCCGCACATAATGGCACAACAACATGGTTCATATTTCTTATCTAATGGTTTGCAGTTTTTGAAACTACATATTATTTCAAACTTTAAAATATCTTTTTCAGTGCGTGTCATATTTATTGTAAAACATGATTTTTACTCTAAGCCTGATTAAAGACACCAGAGTTTAGAAAAAAAATTAAGTGGCACACAGCAGCTGTTAGTGAGAAATGTTTGGAGTTTTGAGGTTTTTCTGATAATTTGTCTGAGCTGCAATATTTACAGTTTATTAACAGATTAATGAAAAACATTTAGTTTCATGTTTCCCGAACTTATTACTAAGATTGTTTTAAAGGAATTTTACCTATAACCATGAATATAGGAGCCCCACTTTTTGTTTAACTTTGTTTAATAGATAGCATCCTGAGTATACATATTTAGATGCTGCTGCTTGTTTAAAGATGTCAGAGAGAATAAAGATAATATCCGTCACTTTTCCTCTTGTCATTTTTCTGTCACGTTGCTCATCAAACATCTGGGAGGCCGGATTTTGTTCCTGAGCTGCACAAAGATGATGATAATTCTGTTCATATTAAGGCAAACAATCTGGCTTAAAATTATTTATTCAGTAATGACTCAACCGTAATTAGAAGCTGGTGAAAGTCCAGCCTGGGCGCTCAGAAGATAAAAACTCATTTAATACTGCTTTGTTTGCTATTTTTTGTTGTTCAGCTGAGATGGAAGTAATTCTCCTTTTTGTTGTTTTTTTTAAAAGAAAATTTAAAAAATTACCATTCCAGTGTGGTTCTATTTTCAATAAAGCCAGGAGCACATACATGCATATTATCATTGGATTAATTGTGCGCCCATATAAACGGTACAACTTGATTATTAGGCGCCTGCCATAGCATTTGCAATGAGGAGGCAGTGCTGTGCGAAGCACAGCACTGCCTCCAATGCAAATGCATGGAGGCACCTATTACTATGCACCTCTAAACGGCTTATTTATTATTAGGCGCCTGCCATAGCATTTGCAACTAGAAAAATTTCTGAAGAAATTTAGCAAGGCGCCTGCCACTTGGTGCGTACCGTACCGACAGAAATAGCAACAGGAAGCAACACTGCGAATTTCAGCTTCCTACGGTCTTCACAGCCCCCGCAGCGGCTGTCGAAAGGTGCCATGTTAAGTCAATGGACCTCCTAGGAGCCTCTTGTTAGCAACGTTGTCATGGAGACTCACTGACAGCTGCAGCCCTCTCTGTCTGTAAAGGCAGAAGAACTCTGGCTAAGCAGCAGTTGGTAGGACCTTCCTAAAGCTATTTCCGTTAGCAACATGCTAACGGTTAGCCGCTAGCATGGCTGTGTTCAGTATCACCGGGTGATGTTACTCTGTTAGTTTGGTTGAAATCCTGTACTGAGAAGTGCCTAAAAAGGGAGAAAATGCTAAAATTCACCAAATATGTCAAGCAGAAGTTTGTACAGGCTTCCTAGAGCTACTTCCGGTTAGCAACATGCTAACCGTTAGCCGCTAGCATGGTTGTGTTCAGTATCACTGGGTGAGTGTACTCTGTTAGTTTGGTCCAAATCCTGTACTGGGATGAGCCTTAAATAGGGAGAAAAAACGTTGTTTATAACGTTGCCATGGTAACTGAAAATGGCGGGTGGTACAAAAAAATACTTCATGGGATCAGCACATATGTTTTAATATACACACTGTGGGGATTATAATACAAAAATCTTAGTCTGCCACACCGGGTTTCGATTCCACGACCTCTTGCATGCAAAGCCTGCACTTTCCATCTGCGCTATACTGTAGCGCCATATATGGGCATGCAGTATTGGGACCATAAGCGGTTTGGTCCCCCATTGAAAAGCATTGGATGTTTGACACCTGATAGCTTGGAGATGCTTTATGCCACGTAGCCCAAATTTCTTGTGGAGCTTTCTCTCTAAAGTAAGAACAGACTCTGTGAAGCAGAAGATGGTGAGACCATTCTAGAGCTACTTCTGGTTAGCAACATGCTAACAGTTAGCCGCTAACATGATTGTGTTCAGTATCACCGGGTGATTGTACTCTGTCAGTTTGGTCCAAATCCTGTACTGGGAAGTGCCTCAAATAGGGGTGCCAATACTTAATGTCACCAAACGTGACCTAAGTTCATTGGTCAGATTGGCCTCCTTTAGCAACTCAGCCTCACCACATCTGGGCCCAGAACTCAACATTTGACCAAAATGGTGTGTAGTGCCATTTCCCACATGTGGGTGGTGCTGTATTGGCCAAGTGGGTCGTGTCTAGGCATCATGCCAGGTCCTGTTGGAAGCAAAGACCCAATAGGAAAGCATGTAAAATCCAAAATGGGACAGTAAACTGACACATGGCTGAAAGTCACATGAAAATTTTAAAATGTTAAGAGGAAGTGACTGTGCGAATTTCAGATTTCTACATTAATCACAGCCGCTGCAGCTGGCGTCGAAAGTTGCCATTCTATCTCAATGGAACGTCTCCCACTGGCCCTCAGAGTTCCGTCGTCATGGAAACTCACTGACACAGCTGCAGCGGGCCAGTCTAAAAAAGTGCAGACACTTGGTGTCCAAGTCTGCCTATTGGATTATAATGGAGAACTTTGCCTCGAACAACGCACGATTTCTCCGGAACCGTAAATGGTAGAGACGTAATTTTTTCTGTGTTTATTTTGTAAAGGATAGGGGAAGAAGACTTGCTATCGGTTTTTGCTGGAAAAAGTTTAATAAAGGCGTAAAAAATTATGATCTAAAGGACATTTTTATGAAATTTCAGAAATCCTCTGAAAATGATCCCGAACAAATCGCTCTGGCTAAAAAAGTATAAGAGATATCAAAATAATTCTTTCACTGTGAGTATCAGCAGGCTTTTGATGACCATGTAGCTCATTTTCATATTTTTACAAAAATCAGTGTAGGCACAGCGACGATGTAAAAAAGTGGATGATGTGGGAAAATGCAGCTCCAAAGCGATTTCAGGATTTTGCACATTCGCTACTCCCGAACAAATTGTTCCTGTGGAAAAACCGTAACAGTTATCCACAAAATTCATTTTTCTTGAGTGCCAGAAGGGTTGGGACATTCATGTGTGAAAGTCTCATGTCTGTACATAAAACGGTTTAGGAGTAGCGACGATGCGAAAACATGTGATGTTTCGGATTTTTAGACGTCATTTTTCAAAACCGCTCCATAGGAAATGAATGGGGGAGGTTTCGGGTTTGTGTCGCTCTGAGGTGATTTGCGAAAAGTCTATAAATGCCACACCACTGAGGGTAACATTTCCCGAATCCTGACAAAAATACCTACGTTTTGATGTATAATTTGTCTACGTAGAGTGAAAATTGAGCGAGAAAGGTCAAGTTGTTCGGAGTTTTGAAATCTTTAAAAAAGCTAGAGTGGCCCACTCTAGCGGTTGGAGAATTCCGTCATTGACTTTCATTGTAAACGATGATTTCGCTGATTTTCGGACATGAGCTTTGAGGAGTAACTGTGAAGAGACGATAAAAGATATCCACATCCCGTTTTCACTTCTGAGTAGGTCACAGATATATCTACAAACTGGAAGTTAAACGGTGTTCGTAGGTGAAAGCATGACGAAACAGTACAGCATTGAAAATGGTCATTTGGAGGCTTTTTTGAGGCTTTCTTTCTACCCGACTCCATTGATTAATATGGGTTTTTTGGGGGGTGGTTTTTCGCTAATTATGTTGCCATGGTAACTCGAAACCCCAATAAAAGTAGTAGCACACTATTCCCGACCGAGCCACAAGTTTTGGTACCTATATCTTGGGGGTGCACGCTATGGTTCTGGCCGCATTAATCGTGGAATAATAAAGAATAATATTAACTAGAAAAATTTCTGAAGAAATTTAGCAAGGCGCCTGCCACTTGGTGCGTACCGTACCGTCAGAAATAGCAACAGGAAGTAACACTGCGAATTTCAGGTTCCTACGGTCTTCACAGCCCTCGCAGCGGCTGTTGAAAGGTGCCATGTTAAGTCAATGGACCTCCTAGGAGCCTCTTGCTAGCAGCGTTGTCATGGAGACTCACTGACAGCTACAGCCCTCTCTGTCTGTAAAGGTTGAAGAACTCTGGCAAACAGCTGTTGGTAGGACCTTCCTAAAGCTATTTCCGGTTAGCAACATGCTAACGGTTAGCCGCTAGCATGGCTGTGTTCAGTATCACCGGGTGATGTTACTCTGTTAGTTTGGTTGAAATCCTGTACTGAGAAGTGCCTAAAAAGGGAGAAAATCCTAAAATTCACCAAATCTGTCAAGCAGAAGTTTGTACAGGCTTCCTAGAGCTAATTCCGGTTAGCAACATGCTAACCGTTAGCCGCTAAGATGGTTGTGTATGGTATCACTGGGTGAGTGTACTCTGTCAGTTTGGTCCAAATCCTGTACTGGGATGTGCCTCAAATAGGGAGAAAAAACGTCATTTATAACGTTGCCATGGTAACTCAAAATGGCGGGTGGTACTAAAAAATACTTCATGGGATCAGCATACATGTTTTAATATACACACTGTGAGCATTATAACACAAAAATCTTAGTCACTTACGCCGGGTTTCGAACCGACGACCTCTTGCATGCAAAGCCTGCACTTTCCATCTGAGCTATACTGTAGCGCCATATAAGGTCATGCAGTATTGGGACCATAAGGGGTTTGGTCCCCCATTGAAACACATTGGATGTTTGACACCTCATAGCTTGGAGATGCTTTATGCGACGTAGCCCAAATTTCTTGTGGAGCTTTCTCTCTAAAGGAAGAACAGACTCTGTGAAGCAGAAGTTGGTGAGACCTTCCTAAAGCTACTTCCGGTTAGCAACATGCTAACTGTTAGCCGCTAACAACATTGTGTTCAGTATCACCAGGTGATTGTACTCTCTCAGTTTTGTCCAAATCCTGTACTGGGAAGTGCCTCAAATAGGGGTGCCAATACTTAATGTCACCAAACGTGACCAAAGTTCATTGGTCAGATTGGCCTCCTTTAGCAACTCAGCCTCAACACATCTGGGCCCAGAACTCAACATTTGACCAAAATGGTGTGTAGTGCCATTTCCCACATGTGGGTGGTGCTGTATTGGCCAAGTGGGTCGTGTCTAGGCATCATGCCAGGTCCTGTAGGAAGCAAAGACCCAATAGGAAAGCATGTAAAATCCAAAATGGGACAGAAAACTGACACATGGCTGAAAGTCACATGAAAATTTTAAAATGTTAAGAGGAAGTGACTGTGCGAATTTCAGATTTCTACATTAATCACAGCCGCTGCAGCTGGCGTCGAAAGTTGCCATTCTATCTCAATGGAACGTCTCCCACTGGCCCTCAGAGTTCCGTCGTCATGGAAACTCACTGACACAGCTGCAGCGGGCCAGTCTAAAAAAGTGCAGACACTTGGTGTCCAAGTCTGCCTATTGGATTATAATGGAGAACTTTGCCTCGAACAACGCACGATTTCTCCGGAACCGTAAATGGTAGAGACGTAATTTTTTCTGTGTTTATTTCGTAACGGATAGGGGAAGAAGACTTGCTATCGGTTTTTGCTGGAAAAAGTTTAATAAAGGCGTAAAAAATTATGATCTAAAGGACATTTTTATGAAATTTCAGAAATCCTCTGAAAATGGTCCCGAACAAATCGCTCTGGCTAAAAAAGTATAAGAGATATCAAAATAATTCTTTCACTGTGAGTATCAGCAGGCTTTTGATGACCATGTAGCTCATTTTCATATTTTTACAAAAATCGGTGTAGGCACAGCGACGATGTAAAAAAGTGGTTGATGTGGGAAAATGCAGCTCCAAAGCGTTTTTAGGATTTTGCACATTCGCTACTCCCGAACAAATTGTTCCTGCGGAAAAACCGTAACAGTTATCCACAAAATTCCTGTTTTGTGAGTGCCAGAAGGGTTGGGACATTCATGTGTGAAAGTCTCATGTCTGTACATAAAACGGTTTAGGAGTAGCGACGATGCGAAAACATGTGATGTTTTGGATTTTTAGACGTCATTTTTCAAAACCTCTCCATAGGAAATGAATGGGGGAGGTTTCGGGTTTGTGTCGGTCTGAGGTGATTTGCGAAAAATCTATAAATGCCACACCAATGAGGGTTACATTTCCCGAATCCTGACAAAAATACCTACGTTTTGATGTATAATTTGTCTGCGTAGAGCGAAAATTGAGCGAGTAAGGTCAAGTTGTTCGGAGTTTTGAAATCTTTAAAAAAGCTAGAGTGGGCCACTCTAGCGGTTGGAGAATTCCGTCATTGACTTTCATTGTAAACGATGATTTCGCTGATTTTTGGACATGAGCTTTGAGGAGTACTTGTGAGGAGACGATTACAGATATCCACATCCCGTTTTCACTTCTGAGTAGTTCACAGAAATATCTACAAACTGGAAGTTAAACGGTGTTCGTAGGTGAAAGCATCACGACACAGTACAGCTTTGAAAATGGTCCTTTTGAGGCTTTTTTGAGGCTTTCTTTCTACCCGACTCCATTGATTAATATGGGTTTTTTGGGGGGTGGTTTTTCGCTAATTTTGTTGCCATGGAAACTCGAAACCCCAATAAAAGTAGTAGCACACTATTCCCGACCGAGCCACAAGTTTTGGTACCTATATCTTGGGGGTGCACGCTACAGTTCGGGCCGCATTTATCGTGGAATAATAAAGAATAATATTAACTAGAAAAATTTCTGAAGAAATTTAGCAAGGCGCCTGCCACTTGGTGCGTACCGTACCGTCAGAAATAGCAACAGGAAGCAACACTGCGAATTTCAGCTTCCTACGGTCTTCACAGCCCTCGCAGAGGCCGTTGAAAGGTGCCATGTTAAGTCAATGGACCTCCTAGGAGCCTCTTGCTAGCAGTGTTGTCATGGAGACTCACTGACAGCTGCAGCCCTCTCTGTCTGTAAAGGCAGAAGAACCCTGGCTAAGCAGAAGTTGGTAGGACCTTCCTAAAGCTACTTCTGGTTAGCAACATGCTAACGGTTAGCCGCTAGCATGGTTGTGTTCAGTATCAGCGGGTGATGTTACTCTGTTAGTTTGGTTGAAATCCTATACTGAGAAGTGCCTAAAAAGGGAGAAAATGCTAAAATTCACCAAATCTGTCAAGCAGAAGTTTGTACAGGCTTCCTAGAGCTACTTCCGGTTAGCAACATGCTAACCGTTAGCCGCTAACATGGTTGTGTTTGGTATCACTGGGTGAGTGTACTCTGTTAGTTTGGTCCAAATCCTGTACTGGGATGAGCCTCAAATAGGGAGAAAATACATCATTTATAATGTTGCCATGGTAACTCAAAATGGCGGCTTGTACAAAAAAATACTTAATGGGATCAGCACACATGTTTTAATATACAGTGTGGGGATTATAACACAAAAATCTTAGTCAACCACGCCGGGTTTCGAACCCACGACCTCTTGCATGCAAAGCCTGCACTTTCCCTCTGAGCTATACTGTAGCGCCATATATGGGCATGCATCATTGGGAAGATAAGGGGTTTGGTCCCCCATTGAAAAGCATTGGATGTTTGACACCTCATAGCTTGGAGATGCTTGATGCGACGTAACCCAAATTTCTTGTGTAGCTTTCTCTCTAAAGTAAGAACAGACTCTGTGAAGCAGAAGTTGGTGATACCTTCCTAGAGCTACTTCCGGTTAGCAACATGCTAACCGTTAGCCGCTAACAAGGTTGTGTTCAGTATCACCGGGTGATTGTACTCTGTCAGTTTGGTCCAAATCCTGTACTGGAAAGTGCAAGCCTCACCACATCTGGGCCCAGAACTCAACATTTGACCAAAATTGTGTGTAGTGCCATTTCCCACATGTGGGTGGTGCTGTATTGGCCAATTGGGTCGTGTCTGGTTATCATGCCAGGTCCTGTTGGAAGCAAAGGTCCAATAGGAAAGCATGTGATATCCAAAATGGTACAGAAAATTGACACATGACTGAAAGTCACATGAAAATTTTAAAATGTTAAGAGGAAGTGACTGTGCGAATTTCAGATTTCTACATTAATCACAGCCGCTGCAGTGAGCGATGAAAGTTGCCATTGTATCTCAATGGAGCTTTTTCCTCTGGCCCTCAGAGTTCCGTCGTCATGGAAACTCACTCACACACCTGCAGCGGCTGAAGTGCAGACACTTTGGTCACAATAAGTCCCATTGGATTATAATGGAGAACTTTGCCTCGAACAACGCACGATTTCTCCGGAACCGTAAATGGTAGAGACGTAATTTTTTCTGTGTTTATTTCGTAAAGGATAGGGGGAAGAAGACTTGCTATCGGTTTTTGCTGGAAAAAGTTTAATAAAGGCGTAAAAAATTATGATCTAAAGGACATTTTTATGAAATTTCAGAAATCCTCTGAAAATGATCCCGAACAAATCGCTCTGGCTAAAAAAGTATAAGAGATATCAAAATAATTATTTCACTGTGAGTATCAGCAGGCTTTTGATGACCATGTAGCTCATTTTCATATTTTTACAAAAATCGGTGTAGGCACAGCGACGATGTAAAAAAGTGGATGATGTGGGAAAATGCAGCTCCAAAGCGATTTCAGGATTTTGCACATTCGCTACTCCCGAACAAATTGTTTCTGCGGAAAAACCGTAACAGTTATCCACAAAATTCCTTTTTTATGAGTGCCAGAAGGGTTGGGACATTCATCTGTGAAAGTCTCATGTCTGTACATAAAGCGGTTTAGGAGTAGCGACGATGCGAAAACATGTGATGTTTTGGATTTTTAGACGTCATTTTTCAAAACCGCTCCATAGGAAATGAATGGGGGAGGTTTCGGGTTTGTGTCGGTCTGAGGTGATTTGCGAAAAAATCTATAAATGCCACACCAATGAGGGTTACATTTCCCGAAGCCTGACAAAAATACCTACGTTTTGATGTATAATTTGTCTACATAGAGTGAAAATTGAGCGAGTAAGGTCAAGTTGTTCGGAGTTTTGAAATCTTTAAAAAAGCTAGAGTGGCCCACTCTAGCGGTTGGAGAATTCCGTCATTGACTTTCATTGTAAACGATGATTTCGCTGATTTTCGGACATGAGCTTTGAGGAGTAACTGTGAAAAGACGATAAAAGATATCCACATCCCGTTTTCACTTCTGAGTAGGTCACAGATATATCTACAAACTGGAAGTTAAACGGTGTTCATAGGTGAAAGCATGGCGGCACAGTACAGCTTTGAAAATGGTCATTTTGAGGCTTTTTTGAGGCTTTCTTTCTACCCGACTCCATTCATTCCTATGGGGTTGTTTTGGGGGTGGTTTTTCGCTTATTTTGTTGCCATGGTAACTCGAAACCCCAATAAACATAGTAGCACACATCTCGAGACCGAGCCAGACGTTTTGATGTATATATTGTGGGGGTGCACGCTACGGTTCGGGCCCCATTAATCGTGAAGGAAGAAAAATAAAGAATATTAATAATAAAGAGACGCCTTAAGAGGTGAATAGTAATAGGCCCTGCCCATGCATTTGCATTGGGAGGCAGTGCTGTGCTTCGCACAGCACTGCCTCCTCATTGCACATGCAAGGCAGGCGCCTAACTAGAAAAATTTCTGAAGAAATTTAGCAAGGCGCCTGCCACTTGGTGCGTACCGTACCGTCAGAAATAGCAACAGGAAGTAACACTGCGAATTTCAGGTTCCTACGGTCTTCACAGCCCTCGCAGTGGCTGTTGAAAGGTGCCGTGTTAAGTCAATGGACCTCCTAGGAGCCTCTTGCTAGCAGCGTTGTCATGGAGACTCACTGACAGCTACAGCCCTCTCTGTCTGTAAAGGTTGAAGAACTCTGGCTAAGCAGCTGTTGGTAGGACCTTCCTAAAGCTATTTCCGGTTAGCAACATGCTAACGGTTAGCCGCTAGCATGGCTGTGTTCAGTATCACCGGGTGATGTTACTCTGTTAGTTTTGGTTGAATCCTGTACTGAGAAGTGCCTAAAAAGGGAGAAAATCCTAAAATTCACCAAATCTGTCAAGCAGAAGTTTGTACAGGCTTCCTAGAGCTAATTCCGGTTAGCAACATGCTAACCGTTAGCCGCTAACATGGTTGTGTATGGTATCACTGGGTGAGTGTACTCTGTCAGTTTGGTCCAAATCCTGTACTGGGATGTGCCTCAAATAGGGAGAAAAAACGTCATTTATAACGTTGCCATGGTAACTCAAAATGGCGGGTGGTACAAAAAATACTTCATGGGATCAGCACACATGTTTTGATATTCACACTGTGAGGATTATAATACAAAACTCCAAGTTTTCCATACCGGGAATCGATCCCACGACCTCTTGCATGCAAAGCCTGCACTTTCCATCTGTGCTACACTGTAGCGCCATATGTGGGCATGCATTATTGGAAACATAAGTGGTTTGATCCAAATGGCACCGAAAACTGACACATGGCTGAAAGTCACATGGAAATTTTAAAATGTTAAGAGGAAGTGACTGTGCGAATTTCAGATTTCTACATTAATCACAGCCACTGCAGTGAGCGATGAAAGTTTGCCATTGTATCTCAATGGAGCGTCTAGCTCTGGCCCTCAGAGTTTCCGTCGTCATGGAAACTCACTCACACCACCTGCATGCGCCGAATGCAGACACTTTGGTCAACAATAAGTCCCATTGGATTATAATGGAGAACTTTGCCTCGAACAACGCACGATTTCTCCGGAACCGTAAATGGTAGAGGACGTAATTTTTTCTGTGTTTATTTCGTAAAGGATAGGGAAGAAGACTTGCTATCGGTTTTTGCTGGAAAAAGTTAATAAAGGCGTAAAAAATTATGATCTACAAGGACATTTTTTATGAAATTTCAGAAATCCTCTGAAAATGGATCCCGAACAAATCGCTCTGGCTAAAAAAGTATAAGAGATATCAAAATAATTCTTTCACTGTGAGTATCAGCAGGCTTTTGAGGACCATGTAAGCTCATTTCATATTTTTACAAAAATCGGTGTAGGCACAGCGACGATGTAAAAAAGTGGCTGATGTGGAAAATGCAGCTCCAAAGCGATTTCAGGATTTTGCACATTCACTACTCCCGAACAAATTGTTCCTGTGGAAAAAACCGTAACAGTTATCCACAAAAATTCCTTTTTCTTGAGTGCCATAAGGTTTGGCACATTCATGTGTCAAAGTCTCATGTCTGTACATAAAACGGTTTAGAGTAGTGACGATGCGAAAACATGTGATGTTTTGGATGTTTTAGACGTCATTTTTCAAAACCGCTCCATAGGAAATGAATGGGGGAGGTTTCGGGTTTGTGTCGGTCTGAAGTGATTGCGAAAAATCTATAAATGCCACACCAATGAGGGTTACATTTCCCGAATCCTGACAAAAATACCGACGTTTTGATGTATATTTGTCTACATTAGAGTGAAAATTGCGAGTGAGTAAGGTCAAGTTGTTTCGGAGGTTTTGAATCTTTAAAAGCTAGAGTGGCCCCTCTTCGCGGTTGAAGAATTCCGTCAGTGACTTTCATTGTAAACGATGGATTCGCGTGATTTTTGGACTTGAGCTTTGAAGGAGTACTGTGAAGAGACGATACAAAATAATCCACAGCCGTTTTTCACTTCTGAGTATGTCACAGATTATCTACAAACTGGAAGTAAACTGTGGTTCGTAAGGTGAAAGCATGGCGCCACGTCAGCTTTGAAAATGGTCCTTTTGAGGGTTTTTTTGAGGCTTTCTTTCTCCCCGCCTCCATTGATTAATATGGGTTTTTTTGGGGGGTGGTTTTTCTCTAATTTTGTTGCCATGG
>NW_023397195.1:0-56277 GCF_011125445.2 Fundulus heteroclitus | reverse complement strand
ATACTTTGATACGTTAATACTGATATTTACATGGCTGTTTATTAAGCATTTTTTTTGTATCTTTCTTTTCTAATGTTACAACTGATTCAAAGCAGTCAGACATGCTTACTAAATGTTAAGAAGATAATAAAGGAGAAAGCCCGCTCACTTCCTGGCTCTTGAATAATATATTTAACATTCCTTCACGTTTCCAAATAGCTCCGTCATCAGCCAAACAATAAACAACCAATTCATTTTCTATTTCTTTAAGTGCATCATTTATCATAACTGAAAATAATAAAGGACTGATAATACTGGCCTTGTGTGGTTCTTTTTAATTTCTCCCTGAAAAGACTCTACCAACTCTTACCTGTATTATCCATTCTGGCCTCTGGAAATAAAGTTAAAATCTTGGTGTTGTCTTTGACCAAGACATGTCATTTAAATCCCATATTAACAGGTTTCCAGAGTTTCCTTTTTTTCACCTCAGGAATATCGCCAATTAGAAACATTCTGTCCAGGGGTGGATGCGGAAAAACTAGTCCATGCATTTGTTACTTCAAGGCTGGACTATTTGTAATTCTTTACTATCAGGAAGTCCACAAAAAGTGCAGTTCGAAGTCTTCAGCTGATCCAAATGCTGCAGCAAGATTTCTGATGAAAATCAACAAGAGGGATCATATTCTCCAATTGTAGCTTCCCTTCATTGGCTTCCTGTATATCAAGAATAGAATTTAAGCTTATAGTTAGAGTGGCTCATGTTACCCTGAGCTACATCTCTTAGTTATGCTGCTATAGGCTAGGCTGCTGGAGGACATCGGGGCCTATTTCTCTCACTCTACTGATTTCTACTGTTCACAGTCTACTGTTTCTCCAGTTTGCATTGCATTACATGAAATGACTGTTGTCATTTCAGCTTTTAACTTTTTGTTCTCTCCCTTTTTTCGTCATAGTAGTACACTAGTCTGACGTTCTGTTAACTGTGACAGCATCATCCGGGAAGACAGATCACCACTTTACCATCTAATGTATAACAGATCACTGGATCAATGTGGTGCTTCTGGTGCTTTTTTGTCTGTCTTGTTGTGTCTCTGCTCTGTCTTCTGTAACCCCCAGTCGGTCGAGGCAATGACCGTTCATACTGAGCCTGGTTCGCTGGAGGTTTTTCCTTCCTGCTAATGGTGGGGTTTTCTTTCCACTGACGCTCATGCTTGCTCAGTATGAGGGATTGTTGCAAAGCCATGGACAATGCAGACGACTCCCCCTGTAGCACTGCGCTTCTCCAGGAGTGAATGGTGCTTGTTGGGACTTTGATGCAATCAACTGGTTTCCTTATATAGAAATTTTTGACCAATCTGTATAATATGATTGATTTTTGACTTTGTAAAGTGCCTCGAGATGACATGTTTATGAATTGGCGTTATAATAAATAAATTGAATTGAATTGTTAAAAAGTTCTCTACCCAATGATAAATTCTTCCACAAATTCACATTTTCCTCAATTTGATCAATAATCCCCTTTCCACATCATATCATAAGCCTTTTCTATATCTAAGAACACTGCCAAAACACTTTCTTTATTAACTTTTGCTGTTAGTACCTCATGTTGTAAACACACATTGGATCCATATTAGTTCTTCCTCTTCTGAAACCGATTTGATAATTTGATAAGTACCTTTTGATTCAACAAAATAAATTAATCTTTCAATTACCATTTTCTCCATACTTTTACTTAAACTGATGTTAAAGCAATAGGTCTATAATTTTCTGGTTTTGAGCTATCTTTACACCCGTTTTTGGAATTGGGAACCACAATAGCCTCTTTCCAACTTCTAGGTCATTTCCCATTTTCTATTATAATATCTAATAATATTAATTTTGAGTATCACTTTCTTTCTTGTATTTTGTGGTCCCCTCCACATTTTAAACAGCTCTGTTTGCCCCTGCACACTGCAGCAAATGTGACCATACCTCTGACACTTGAAACACCGAAGTGGAGGTGGAACATAAGGCCTAACTGAATAACACGAAACCCACTTTGACTCTATCTGGAACTTCTGGAGTAGAAAATTCCAGAAGCCAGATAAGCTGTCAACTCGCTCATTATTAAACTGTTTTCTGCAATCTCTTTATATCCTTGACTTTACATGATTTTATGTTTTAATTTCTCTAGATCTTCATTAGGACATCGGGGCCTATTTCTCTCACTCTACTGATTTCTACTGTTCTCCAGTTTTGCATTGCATTACATTGAAATGACTGTTGTCATTTCAGCTTGTAACTTTTTGTTCTGTCTCTTTTTTCTCATAGTAGGTACACACTGTCTGACGTAAATAAAATTTAATTGAATCTTTTTATGCACACCCTGCTTCCATCATCTGTACTGTCGTCTTCAAGATTTCCTTTGTCCTGAATTCCCAGAACCTCTGCCTGCTTCACTACTTTTGAATTTTTCCACTTCCCCGGTAACTAGCAACTGGCGTTCAACTATCCGTATCCATATCACTATGTAGTTCTTCCTCATCCTCTACAACCTTGAGCCGCCATCCTGATCCAGTCACAAACTTGCTTATGCCTACCGCCAACCTTTTCCTTCTTCCTTCAGATAGATTTCTCTGACGAAGCAACGCACGCACCTGTTTCCAACCAGCCTGTCACTCAGTCTCCTACCCGAGCGTCCTGTCTGCTCATCTCCATCAACATGGTTTAACCTCTCCTGTCGGGAAGTCTGAACAACAACAACTCTTAATGCATCACGTGACTTTTGGCATAATTACTGCAGCGTGGGTGGGATTGTTTTGTAGTCGAGCAGAGACCATTTTGTACTGGAGGAAAACTTATAAATGATATTTTGAGCGCAAGGTTGGCGAACAGTTTGCAAAACAAATTTTTTTTGTGGAAACATATATTTTGTGTGCAAAACAAGTTTTATTTGTGCAACACCTTTTTTTGTACAACCTTTCAGCTGAAGACTTTGAACTGCATTTCAACCAGTAAACTAATGTTTAAACCAGGGGTGTCAAACGTACGGCTCGCCGAACGATTTAGTCCGGCCCGGTGGCCAAATGCATTATCATTATTCAACGGCTGTATCTCTCGCTGCATCGACCGAATCTGCACCTGATTTTTTGTGAGTTGCGGGGAGTGCGCCAAACGGTTCGTGTGAATCGCCCGGTGGACGGGCAGGGAAATTGCGTGACAGCTTCTGCGGTGGGCTGCCGGCAGGCGGTGCGCGTACCCCAGCGGTGCTTGGCTGCGAGGGCCGCTCATCGCCGCTTGCGGCTTATTATTATTATTATTTATTCTTGGGACTTTTGAAACGGCTTTTTGGAGGCCTAAACATGCATGAAAACTCACCACAACTTTGCCCAAAATTGGTCCCCCGTGAGAAATCGCATGATTTTAGTGTAATTGAAAGCGGGCGTGGCAAACCCGCTCAACAGCGCCAACTAGAGTGAGTTGGGCCAAACCGTAACACGTAGAAAGCTGAAATTTTTTACCTAGGTAGCTTTCTTAAAGTTATGAAAAAAAGTCTATTGGTGGTATGCTCTAAACCCACAGGAAGCCTGCCATTTTGGGTCAAAGGGTAAAATATTGACGGTTTTTGCCTCAAACTTTAACGAACTAGTCCTAGGCATTTTAAGCTATCACTTTCAAATTTTTTCAGCGTGGAGATGAGACCTTGAGGGTTTAAAAGTTATCAAAGGTTTATGAAATATGCATATTTGCCTGAGCTGTCACATTGCAAAAATCAGGTTTGTGGAAAACCATTAAAAACGCATTAAATCAGTAAGGCCCCAAGCCATGCTTTGTCTGAGAATTATGAAACTTGGTAAGCAGATGTAACTTCTCAGTCCCTACAAAAAAGTCTCTTGGACCAATTGTGTAAACCCTAAAGAAAGCCAATTAATTTTCATCAAAGATGTCATTTTGTCATAAAAACGGGTATTATTTTTGACCACAAGATGGCAGCATAATACTTTGAACCTCTGCTTTACCCATGTCTATTCTTAATCACTCTTACTTTTATTTATCGACTCTTTAGCTTTCTTATCAGCCATTTAATTACCTTTCATTCCTATATGTGCAGGAACCCAAAGAAACACAGCTGATAACCCCATCATCTGAATATGATATAATATTTTGTTGAATTACTATAAGATATCTGGACGGCTTTCTGAATGATTTCTTTTTAAACTGATCAATGATGAACTTGAATCTGAACATATGACAGCTCTTAATGGTCTCACTTCCTCAATCCATTCTACAAGCACCTAATAATGCAATCATTTCTGCCGTGTAAACAGATATTCCTTCATTTAATTTCTTCCCTATATGCAGTTTAAACTCCTGGAATTATTACACCTACTCCAGTTTGTCCTAATTGATTTTTTTGATTCATCCGTATACATTTTTACATAATTATAAAACTGTTCTATATATTCCTCCACTATTAAAGAATTACATATATACATTTTATCTCTATTTTTCTGTTCCAATATTGTTAAATCTACTATTGATTCAGTAAGATCCATGTGGTGTTATTGATAATGGTACTGTTGGACTAATATTTCAATGATTTAATCCTAATTCTCTTGCTTTCTGAATAATTGTCCAACCAAATGACTTATTATGAACCTTCTTTTTCACTGCAGGAATGTAAAAGTCAATTAATTTTCATCAAAGATGTCATTTTGTCATAAAAACAGGTATTATTTTTGACCACAAGATGGCAGCATAATACTTTGAACCTCTGATTTACCCATGTCTATTCTTAATCACTCTTACTTTTATTTATCGACTCTTTAGCTTTCTTATCAGCCATTTAATTACCTTTCACTCCTATATGTGCAGGAACCCAAAGAAACACAGCTGATAACCCCATCATCTGAATATGATATAATATTTGTTGAATTACTAATAAGATATCTGGACGGCTTTCTGAATGATTTCTTTTTAAACTGATCAATGATGAACTTGAATCTGAACATATGACAGCTCTTAATGGTCTCACCTCATCAATCCATTCACAGCACCTAATAATGCAATAATTTAGTAAATTAGCCCAATAGTTTAGAGATAACTGAATTATTCTCAATGTCGGGAAGTCTGAACAACCAACTCTTAATGCATCACGTGACTTTTTTGGCACAAATTTACCGCAGCGTGGGTGGGATTGTTTCTTAGTCGAGCAGAGGCTGTTTTGTGTGTGCAGAGACCATTTTGTACTGGAGGAAACTTATAAATGATATTTTGAGTGCAAGGTTGGCGGACAGTTTGCAAAACAATTTCTTTTGTGTGAAACACATCTTTTTGTGTGCAAAACAAGTTTTATTTGTGTGCAACACCTTTTCTGTTTACAACCTTTTGGCAGGAAACTATCTCCATAACTCTTGCTGCAGCATTTTGGATCAGCTGAAGACTTTGAACTGCATTTCAACCAGTAAGTAATGTTTAAACCAGGGTGTCAAACGTACGGCCCGCCAAACGATTTGGTCCGGCCCGGTGGCCAAATGCAATATCATTATTCAACGGCTGTATCTCCTTGCTGCATCAACCGATCTGCACCTGATTTCACTGCCGAACGGGTTCGTGTGAATTGCCCGGTGGACGTGCGCGTAAAATGCGTGACATTTTCTGCGGCGGCTGGCGGCAGGCGGTGCGCGTACCCCAGCGGTGCTTGGCTGCGAGGGCCGCTCATCGCCGCTTGCGGCTTTAATTAGGCCCGAGCAGCGAAGCGCTGCGAAGGCCTATTGTATCTGTGTTGTTTAATTATTAGGCCCGAGCAGCTAAGCGCTGCGAAGGCCTATTGTCACTGCAGATTTTATTATTATTATTATTATTATTATTATTATTATTATTATTATTCTTTGGACTTTTGAAATGGCTTTTTGGAGGCCTAAACATGCATGAAAACTCACCAAACTTTGCCCAAAATTGTCCCCCGTGAGAAATCGCATGATTTTAGTGTAATTGAAAGCGGGCGTGGCAAACCCGCTCAACAGCGCCAACTAGAGTGAGTTGGGCCAAACCGTAACACGTAGAAAGCTGAAATTTTTCACCTAGGTAGCTTTTTAAAGTTATGAAAAAAAGTCTATTGGGGTATGCTCTAAAAACCCACAGGAAGCCTGCCATTTTGGGTCAAAGGGTTAAAATATTGACGGTTTTTTGCCTCAAACTTTAACGAACTAGTCCTAGGCATTTTAAAGCTATCACTTTCAAATTTTTTCAGCGTGGAGATGAGACCTTGAGGGTTAAAAGTTATCAAAGGTTTTATGAAATATGCATATTTGCCTGAGCTGTCACATTGCAAAAATCAGGTTTGTGGAAAAACCATGGGAAACCCTTAACAACGCATTAAATCAGTAAGCCCCAAGCCATGCTTTGTCTGAGAATTATGAACTTGGTAAGCAGATGTAACTTCTCAGTCCCTACAAAAAAGTCTCTTGGACCAATTGTTGTAAACCCTAAAGAAGTCAATTAATTTTCATCAAAGATGTCATTTTGTCATAAAAACGGGTATTATTTTTGACCACAAGATGGCAGCATAATACTTTGAACCTCTGATTTACCCATGTCTATCTTACAGTTTTTTTGGATTGCTTACACTCTAAAAGTTAAAAGTAGTACACTATTAGCAAAACCTTACACTCAAGAAGCAAAACATCAGCCCATATTTGCACAACTATAAGCACATTGTCAACCTCACACTTGTTGCAAAACTCTACACACAGTGATTTGCAAAAACATTAAACACACTTAACATACATTACACACACAAATGTATTATGAAGTCACTTCCTTGCAATACCAAAGCACTGACTGTCAAATTACCGCACCTTCCAACCAATTGATTCAACACAGTCATCAGGTGTGCAAACACTTGTTTGCTTAATTGTAGACACCAATCAGGTGTATAAGCACTATAAAAAGCAGCAGGTGAGTTCATCGGTCTTCAAGCACAATGGAAGACGAGGGTGGAGAAGAAGGACAAGGACAAGGACAAGGAGGAAGGGGAGGAAGAGGAATCAACAGAGGAGGAATCAACGGAAGAGGAAGAGATGGAGGCCATGCTGGAGGTAGAGGAAGAGAAAGACAGAACGTGCTCAAAGAGGACCGAATCTGACAAATGAGATCCGCGCAACACTGGTTGACCACGTTGTCAACCACGGCCTGACGCTGAGGAGGCTGGACTGGCGAGTACAGCCAAATCTAAGCCGATACACAGTGGCAAGTGTGATAAGAACATTTCGACTGGAAAATAGGTATTGTAACAATATTATCATATCAAAAACATCTGCACGGTTTCAGCAACTGCTTTACTATCTATGCACTATCAGCACTTCTGTTTACCTTTTCCTGTGAAATTACTGTACTATTGTCTAGTAGTGTTTTTTTTCTACATAGGATTGAGGGTCAGGACGACGAGGGGGAAGGCCTCCTATGTTCACAGAACAGCAAGAAAAGGGAGATAGTAAACATGGTTTTGGCCAACAATGCTAAACCCTCAATCAGCTCCAAGCTAACATTGTCAATAACCACGTCAGTTTCAACAATATCCATCAGGTCTCAACATCAACACTGGCACGCATCCTAATAAAAAAACATATTCAAATGAAAAAAAATTATCGAGTGCCTTTCGAGCGCAATTCCGAAAGGGTGTAAACGACTGCAGCATGATTATGCAGAGGTATGTATTCACCTAGCATTGTGATCTTGCATACTGTCTCATAATCTTTTACTGTTCTGTAATATGTATACTAGATCTACATGAACACAATTTTTGCCTGCCACTGTTCTTCAGAGAGTTTTAACAAATGGATGGAGAGGAGAACCAGCATGAGTTAATTACGTAGATGAGGCTGGGTTCAACCTGTCGAGAACACGAAGGAGGGGAAGAAACATCATTGGTCTATAGGTCTATAGTCAATGTCCCAGGGCAACGTGGGGGTAATATAACACTTGCACAACATAACAGCAGCAAATCAAATCAAATCGATCATATGCAATACATTGTTGTCTGGGGACAATGTGTCTTTCCACCGCTCTGCTCTGGTTCAGAACTGGTTTCAGCAACATCCGCATTTCACCGTCATATATCTTCCACCATACTCTCCCATTTCTCAACCCTATAGAAGAGTTTTTCTCGGCATGGCGGGGGAAGGTATATGATCTCTGTCTCCAGGCTGAGGTACCCTTCATCCAAGCCATGGAGGAGGCCTGTGACCAGATGGAGGTAGCAGCAATGCAAGGATGGATTCGTCATTCAAGACGTTTCTTTCCAAGGTGTCTTGCTAATGACAACATTGCCTGCGATGTTGATGAAATTCTCTGGCCAGATCCAGCTAGGCGAAGAGACAATGTCTAGTTTTTGTTTTGCTTTGTTTTTTTTACAGTAAACTACAGTACAATACGTAAAGTGACATTTTGTTACAGTATTATGAATCTCCCTGTCAACATTTTGGGGCGTGTTGAGAAATAAATGAGTTTCTTCAGTCTGCACATTGGTCTGTGTAGTGTTTGGTAATTTACATTATATTTGTACTTTGTTGATGGTAGCCAACTCTAATCATATTGAAGTAGAAGTGCTAAAAGTGTTTTAGGTTTATCACAGCAGAGTGTAACTCGTGCAAACTGAGTATAATAACGTGAAACGTGTGTGTTTCTATGGTAACAAAGTGTGGTTTTTAAACAGAAGTGTATAGTTTTTACAAGAGTGTTTAATTATGCAAAGGATCTGTAGTGTTTTGCTAATTGGGTGTGTGGTTGTGCTAATTGTGTGCAGTGTTTTGAAAACACGGGCCCTGTTTTGACAATCGTGCTTAAGCAATCCAAAAAAACTGTAATCACTCTTACTTTTATTTATCGACTCTTTAGCTTTCTTATCAGCCATTTAATTACCTTTCACTCCTATATGTGCAGGAACCCAAAGAAACACAGCTGATAACTCCATCATCTGAATATGATATAATATTTGTTGAATTACTAATAAGATATCTGGACGGCTTTCTGAATGATTTCTTTTTAAACTGATCAATGATGAACTTGAATCTGAACATATGCCAGCTCTTAATGGTCTCACTTCCTCAATCCATTCTACAGCAACTAATTAATGCAATCATTTCTGCCGTATAAACAGATATTCCTTCATTTAATTTCTTCCCTATGTGCAGTTTAAACTCTGGAATTATTACACCTACTCCAGTTTTTCCTAATTGATTTTTTTTGATTCATCCGTATACATTTTTACATAATTATAAAACTGTTCTATATATTCCTCCACTATTAAAGAATTACATATATACATTTTATCTCTATTTTTCTTTTCCAATATTGTTAAATCTACTATTGTTTCAGGTAAAATCCCATGGTGGTGTTATTGATAATGGTACTGTTGGACTAATATTTCAATGATTTAATCCTAATTCTGTTGCTTTCTGAATAATTGTCCAACCAAATGACTTATTATGAACCTTCTTTTTCACTGCAGGAATGTAAGAGTCAATTAATTTTCATCAAAGATGTCATTTTGTCATAAAAACGGGTATTATTTTTGACCACAAGATGGCAGCATAATACTTTGAACCTCTGATTTACCCATGTCTATTCTTAATCACTCTTACTTTTATTTATCGACTCTTTAGCTTTCTTATCAGCCATTTAATTACCTTTCACTCCTATATGTGCAGGAACCCAAAGAAACACAGCTGATAACCCCATCATCTGAATATGATATAATATTTGTTGAATTACTAATAAGATATCTGGACGGCTTTCTGAATGATTTCTTTTTAAACTGATCAATGATGAACTTGAATCTGAACATATGACAGCTCTTAATGGTCTCACTTCCTCAATCCATTCTACAGCACCTAATAATGCAATCATTTCTGCCGTATAAACAGATATTCCTTCATTTAATTTCTTCCCTATATGCAGTTTAAACTCTGGAATTATTACACCTACTCCAGTTTGTCCTAATTGATTTTTTTGATTCATCCGTATACATTTTTACATAATTATAAAACTGTTCTATATATTCCTCCACTATTAAAGAATTACATATATACATTTTATCTCTATTTTTCTTTTCCAATATTGTTAAATCTACTATTGATTCAGGTAAGATCCATGGTGGTGTTATTGATAATGGTACTGTTGGACTAATATTTCAATGATTTAATCCTAATTCTCTTGCTTTCTGAATAATTGTCCAACCAAATGACTTATTATGAACCTTCTTTTTCACTGCAGGAATGTAAAAGTCAATTAATTTTCATCAAAGATGTCATTTTGTCATAAAAACGGGTATTATTTTTGACCACAAGATGGCAGCATAATACTTTGAACCTCTGATTTACCCATGTCTATTCTTAATCACTCTTACTTTTATTTATCGACTCTTTAGCTTTCTTATCAGCCATTTAATTACCTTTCACTCCTATATGTGCAGGAACCCAAAGAAACACAGCTGATAACCCCATCATCTGAATATGATATAATATTTGTTGAATTACTAATAAGATATCTGGACGGCTTTCTGAATGATTTCTTTTTAAACTGATCAATGATGAACTTGAATCTGAACATATGACAGCTCTTAATGGTCTCACCTCCTCAATCCATTCTACAGCACCTAATAATGCAATCATTTAGTAAATTAGCCCAATAGTTTAGAGATAACTGAATTCTTCTCAATGTCGGGAAGTCTGAACAACAACTCTTAATGCATCACGTGACTTTTGGCACAAATTTACCGCAGCGTGGGTGGGATTGTTTCTTAGTCGAGCAGAGGCTGTTTTGTGTGTGCAGAGACCATTTTGTACTGGAGGAAAACTTATAAATGATATTTTGAGTGCAAGGTTGGCGGACAGTTTGCAAAACAATTTCTTTTGTGTGAAACACATCTTTTTGTGTGCAAAACAAGTTTTATTTGTGTGCAACACCTTTTCTGTTTACAACCTTTTGGCAGGAAACTATCTCCATAACTCTTGCTGCACCATTTTGGATCAGCTGAAGACTTTGAACTGCATTTCAACCAGTAAACTAATGTTTAAACCAGGGGTGTCAAACGTACGGCCCGCCAAACGATTTGGTCCGGCCCGGTGGCCAAATGCAATATCATTATTCAACGGCTGTATCTCCTTGCTGCATCAACCGATCTGCACCTGATTTCACTGCCGAACGGGTTCGTGTGAATTGCCGGTGGACGTGCGCGTAAAATGCGTGATATTTTCTGCGGTGGCTGGCGGCAGGCGGTGCGCGTACCCCAGCGGTGCTTGGCTGCGAGGGCCGCTCATCGCCGCTTGCGGCTTTAATTATTATTATTATTAATCTGCCACCCCAAAGAGGGGCCTTTTTGGGGGCTTTATCATACTCAAAAACTCACCAAACTTGGCGGATGCAAGAAGACTGTTTAAAAATTTTGTATTTTAAGGTCGTCACAAAAATCAAAACAAAAATGCCTCAACGGCGCCACCTAGCAATTTTCAAAAGACCCTTTGCTATTCACTTACTTCATCTTAGAGACATGAAATTTGGTACAGTGGTAGAGCTCACCAAGACGCTCAGAATTTACAATTAATGTCATAGTGAAAATATCACAGGAAGTCGGCCATTTTAGATTGAAGGTCTGATTTTGACCTCAATTTTGACGTTTACAGCATTGGTACTTGATCGAACTCCTCCTAGGGATTTCGAGCGAGCGGCTTGAAACTCGGTCAGTCTGATCATAAGGCATGGCCAATTAAAAGTTATCAAAACGGTGAGTTTTTGAGCATGTTGAAGGGGCGTTAGCAGGGGTCAAAGTTCACCTACTCGCCACAAAACATAAAACTGTTATATCTCCTACACAGAAACACACAGAGGCACCAAACTTTCTGTGATTGATCATCATCGGGTCTTCTACAGTATCCAATGGTCAAATGATGACATCACTTAGGCCACGCCCCCTGACAACAGGAAAAACTGTTTTATCTCCTACACAGAAACACACAGAGGCACCAAACTTTCTGTGATTGATCATCATCGGGTCTTCTACAATATCCAATAGTCAAATGATGACATCACTTAGGCCTCGCCCCCTGACAACAGGAAAAACTGTTATATCTCCTACACAGAAACACACAGAGGCACCAAACTTTCTGTGATTGATCATCATCGGGTCTTCTACAATATCCAATGGACAAATGATGACATCACTTAGGCCACGCCCCCTGACAACAGGAAAAACTGCTATATCTCCTACACAGAAACACACAGAGGCACCAAACTTTCTGTGATTGATCATCATCGGGTCTTCTACAATATCCAATGGACAAATGATGACATCACTTAGGCCACGCCCCCTGACAACAGGAAAAACTGCTATATCTCCTACACAGAAACACACAGAGGCACCAAACTTTCTGTGATTGATCATCATCGGGTCTTCTACAATATCCAATGGTCAAATGATGACATCACTTAGGCCACGCCCCCTGACAACAGGAAAAACTGCTATATCTCCTACACAGAAACACACAGAGGCACCAAACTTTCTGTGATTGATCATCATCGGGTCTTCTACAATATCCAATGGTCAAATGATGACATCACGTAGGCCACGCCCCCTGACAACAGGAAGTGTCATGTTTTATTGTCCATGGCTTTTACAGGCAATTCATGTCGTGAATACATTACATAAATAAGATAATAATTCTTAGTCAGAGGAAATCCAAGGCAAAAACAGTTAGAAAAGTTTTGTGTTCATATTTAATCAGAGTGAGACATCACAACTTTGTTAGATCTCTATGTGAATTACGTGAAATAGTGAGTGCTCTCACCTTAAAAAAAGATCTTTGACGTATTTTGCTCCGGTTAAAAGCTGCTTTTCAGTGATGAAGCTAGGGAAACTGCTAATGTTGAAGTTGAATTTGTTCTACACGCTTCTGCCTTGGAAAAATATTCGTCTTTTTACAAAAAGAATGTTTAAAGCCAGATTTGGGAACAAAGGTTATTCAGAGAATGCAAGAAAAGGAAGCTTTTGTGGGGAACTTTTGTCCTAGCTGTCTAGCTGCATATGGCCCCAGGACAGCACAATAGTTTTCTTGAAGTTTAATTTTGGAGAAGTAGAAACAAGTATTAATTTCAAAAGGTAGGTAAAAAAGGAAAAAAGTTTTTACAAAATCTTAAAATGTTGGATAGTTGTTATTTCCATCTTGCTGTGAAAATTGGTGAAATATTATCATTTTTAATGCTTAGATATAAAATCGCAAGGCCATTAATAAAATTGCCTTTTGTTGAAAATGTTTTTTGGCATACCATACTTTATATTTATAGGTAGCCTAGATGTGCATAATAAAAGAGTGGAACTAAAACCTGGTCTAAAATTATTATGGAGCTTTAACTTGCTAAGAGTAATACTGTTAGATGATTATATCTTTAAAATGAGATAACTGTCTCAAAAAATGTGATAGTTTATTTGGTCTGAAGAGATGATGCAATTCAATGTTATTTATATAGCGACAATTCATGAAATATGTCATCTCAAGGCACTTTACAACGTCAAAATCAATCAGATTATACAGATTGGGTCAGATTATACACAAAAATTCCTATATAAGGGAACCAGTTCATTGCATCAAAGTCTTGACAAGTAGCATTCTCTCTTGAAGAAGCGTAGAGCCACAGGGAGAGTCGTCTGCATTGTCCATGGCTTTGCAGCAATCCTACCTACTGAGCAAGCATGAAGCGACAGCAGGAAAAAAAACTTCCCATTAACGGGAAGGAAAAACCTCCAGCAGAACCGGGCTCAGTATGAACGGTCATCTGCCTCGACCGACTGGGGGTTACAGAAGACAGAGCAGAGACACAACAAGAGAGACAAAAAAGCACAGAAGCACACATTGATCTAGTAATCTGTTCTACATTAGATGGTAATAGCGGGTGATCTGTCTTCCCTGGATGATGCCACAGCTAACAGAACGCCAGACCAGGTGTACCTACTATGAAGAAAAAAGAAAAATCAAAAAGTTAAAAGCTGAAATTACAACAGTCATTCAAAATTGAAGAACAATAGACCCTGATGTCCTGCAGTAGCCTAAACCTATAGCAGCATAACTATAGAGGTAGCTCAGGGTAACATGAGCCACTCTAACTATAAGCTTTTAAAAAAAGGAAAGTCCAAAGAGCCAGCTTCTAGCGGAGAAGTTCAAGTATCTTGGGGTCTTGCTCACGAATGAGGGGAAGATGGAGCGGGAGATCGACAGGCGGATTGGTGCGGCGTCTGCTGTGAAGCGGGCGCTATACCGGTCCGTTGTGGTGAATCTGCACCAGATTTTTTGTGAGTCGTGGGGGAGCGCTGCCGAACACGTTCGTGTAAATCGCCCAGTGGACGGGCGGGCAAAATGCGTGACAGCATCTGCGGTGGCGGGCGGCCGGCGGTGCGCAAATCCCAGCGGTGGCCAAGGCCGGAGCGGCGCTTTGCTGCGAGGGCCGCACATCACCGCTTGCGGTTTTAATTATTATTATTTTTATTCTGCCCCCCTAAAGAGGGGCCTTTTTGGGGGCTTTATCATATTCAAAAACTCACCAAACTTTGCAGATGCATGGTGACTGTTTAAAAATTTTGTATTTTAAGGTCGTCACAAAAATCTAAAGAAAAATGCCTCAACGGCGCCACCTAGAAATTTTCAAAGGACCCTTTGCTATTCACTTACTTCATCGTAGAGTAATGAAATTTTGTACAGTTGTAGATCTAAGCAAGACGCTCAGAATTTACAATTAACGTCATAGTGCAAATATCACAGGAAGTCGGCCATTTTAGATTGAAGGTCGTAATTTTACCTCATTTTTGACGTTTACAGCATTGGTA
Organism: Fundulus heteroclitus; assembly: GCF_011125445.2. NCBI lineage: Eukaryota > Metazoa > Chordata > Actinopteri > Cyprinodontiformes > Fundulidae > Fundulus > Fundulus heteroclitus. The sequence goes on along the minus strand of NW_023397195.1, from coordinate 41,444 downwards.
TTTGATCGAACTCGTCCTAGGGATTTCGAGCGAGCGGCTTGAAACTCGGTCAGTCTGATCATAAGGCATGGCCAATTAAAAGTTATCAAAACGGTGAGTTTTTGAGCATGTTGAAGGGGCGTTAGCAGGGGTCAAAGTTCACCTACTCGCCACAAAACAGAAAACTGTTATATCTCCTACACAGAAACACACAGAGGCACCAAACTTTCTGTGATTGATCATCATCGGGTCTTCTACAGTATCCAATGGTCAAATGATGATATCACTTAGGCCACGCCCCCTGACAACAGGAAAAACTGTTTTATCTCCTACACAGAAACACACAGAGGCACCAAACTTTCTGTGATTGATCATCATCGGGTCTTCTACAATATCCAATAGTCAAATGATGACATCACTTAGGCCACGCCCCCTGACAACAGGAAAAACTGCTATATCTCCTACACAGAAACACACAGAGGCACCAAACTTTCTGTGATTGATCATCATCGGGTCTTCTACAGTATCCAATGGTCAAATGATGACATCACTTAGGCCACGCCCCCTGACAACAGGAAAAACTGTTTTATCTCCTACACAGAAACACACAGAGGCACCAAACTTTCTGTGATTGATCATCATCGGGTCTTCTACAATATCCAATAGTCAAATGATGACATCACTTAGGCCACGCCCCCTGACAACAGGAAAAACTGCTATATCTCCTACACAGAAACACACAGAGGCACCAAACTTTCTGTGATTGATCATCATCGGGTCTTCTACAATATCCAATGGTCAAATGATGACATCACTTAGGCCACGCCCCCTGACAACAGGAAAAACTGCTATTTCTCCTACACAGAAACACACAGAGGCACCAAACTTTCTGTGATTGATCATCATCGGGTCTTCTACAATATCCAATGGTCAAATGATGACATCACTTAGGCCACGCCCCCTGACAACAGGAAGTGTCATGTTTTATTGTTAGCAGTCGCTATGTTACCCCTCTGAGCTAATCAACATGAAACTGTGTCCACAGACATGTTGCTGTGTTGTGGATTCCAGGCCCAACTGGATTCCATGTAGCAGTGCGACATGGTGGCGTGGCGAAGTCACCTGAAGCGCCGCTGCCATATGTCCAGACTTCCATAGGGTATTGACAAATTTATTAAAAAGTAACTTAAAATTACCTTAAAAGGACAACATTTTTAAAAGTCAAAAGGCTTATTTGATGCTTTGAGAACATCTCTTCTATTCGGCTACAAAATCAACTGGATTCGATGGAGCAGGGCGGCGTAGTGGCGTGGCAAAGTCACCTGAAACGCCGCTGCCATATGTCCAGACTTCCATAGGATATTGATAAATTTAATAAAAAGTAACTTAAAATTACCTTAAAAGGACAACATTTTTAAAAGTCAAAAGGCTTATTTAATGCTTTGAGAACATCTCTTCTATTCGGCTACAAAACCAACCAAAACAGGATGATCTTTTAAGCTATAAGACCATTTTTAAGATGTCAATACATAGATTTTAAGCTGGTGGGTCGCCACTGCCTCCGGTGGCCAAATGCATCGCTGCATCAACTGATCTGCACCAGTTTAATCTCGTCATGGCAAAATTATTTTTTCTCTTCATGTGTGGCCCTAATACTCCATCGTAAGAACACTGCTGTCGTTACCGCGGGTCCTGGGGAAAAAAAAAACGCTGCTCCTGGGGGGAATTTTTGATTATGCTCACGCATAGATGTGTAAAACTTCACATTGCAATTCAGACAGGCGCAGACTGAACCGTGCAGTTCATTTTAAAGAGGCAGTTTTGGCGCATATTCCGATAGAAACGGGCTGCGGGGAGCCTAAGTGTGTTGTCGTGGGCGTGTTTACCCGCTGCAGGTAACCGCTGTGAAACAATCAGAAAGATTTCCCTGATTAATAACATCTTTATGGCGCTCATCTTTATTGTTACTATGTGCTGCTTTACCAGTTCTCTCTCTCTCGCTCGCTCGCTCGTCATCGGACAAAAATCAAACTGCTTCGTGTTTGTATTTGAAATTGTGCGTCAGACTCAGATTTAGAAGTGTTGTTACGACGTTTGAGCTGTAACTGCAACCATTTTATATATATATATATATATATATATATATATATATATATATATATATATCTGGTAACTTTACTGAATTTGCAGCTTAAGAAGATTGGGTTTGACAGACAACACCAACTGTCCCCTCAATCCAGTGCACACAATACCACAACAGACCTCATCACGCTCTACAGTACATCAAGAAAACTAAATCAACTAAAACAAGTTCACGAGTGCACATAAAATGAAGTTAATCCATATTTGTGTGTCAGGGTGTCTAAGCATTCTCCAGAATTTGACATCTCAGCAGAGCCTGTAATAATTATAGAAAGTAACATTATAGTTGTTCTGCCTTTTGTTAAGACAGCAAGGAATTCATGTCGTGAATACATTACATAAATAAGATAATAATTCTTAGTCAGAGGAAATCCAAGGCAAAAACAGTTAGAAAAGTTTTGGGTTCATATTTAATCAGAGTGAGACATCACAACTTTGTTAGATCTCTATGTGAATTACGTGAGATAGTGAGTGCTCTCACCTTAAAAAAAGATCTTTGACGTATTTTGCTCCGGTTAAAAGCTGCTTTTCAGCGATGAAGCTAGGGAAACTGCTAATGTTGAAGTTGAATTTGTTCTACACGCTTCTGCCTTGGAAAAATATTCGTCTTTTTACAAAAAGAATGTTTAAAGCCAGATTTGGGAACAAAGGTTATTCAGAGAATGCAAGAAAAGGAAGCTTTTGTGGGGAACTTTTGTCCTAGCTGTCTAGCTGCATATGGCCCCAGGACAGCACAATAGTTTTCTTGAAGTTTAATTTTGGAGAAGTAGAAACAAGTATTAATTTCAAAAGGTAGGTACAAAAGGAAAAAAGTTTTTACAAAATCTTAAAATGTTGGATAGTTGTTATTTCCATCTTGCTGTGAAAATTGGTGAAATATTATCATTTTTAATGCTTAGATATAAAATCGCAAGGCCATTACTAAAATTGCCTTTTGTTGAAAATGTTTTTTGGCATGCCATACTTTATATTTATAGGTAGCCTAGATGTGCATAATAAAAGAGTGGAACTAAAACCTGGTCTAAAATTATTATGGAGCTTTAACTTGCTAAGAGTAATACTGTTAGATGATTATATCTTTAAAATGAGATAACTGTCTCAAAAAATGTGATAGTTTATTTGGTCTGAAGAGATGATGCAATTCAATGTTATTTATATAGCGACAATTCATGAAATATGTCATCTCAAGGCACTTTACAACGTCAAAATCAATCAGATTATACAGATTGGGTCAGATTATACACATTGGTCAAAAAATTCCTATATAAGGGAACCAGTTCATTGCATCAAAGTCTTGACAAGTAGCATTCTCTCTTGAAGAAGCGTAGAGCCACAGGGAGAGTCGTCTGCATTGTCCATGGCTTTGCAGCAATCCTACCTACTGAGCAAGCATGAAGCGACAGCAGGAAAAAAAACTCCCCATTAACGGGAAGGAAAAACCTCCGGCAGAACCGGGCTCAGTATGAACGGTCATCTGCCTCGACCGACTGGGGTTACAGAAGACAGAGCAGAGACACAACAAGAGAGACAAAAAAAGCACAGAAGTTCTACATTAGATGGTAGTAGCGGGTGATCTGTCTTCCCTGGATGAAGCCACAGCTAACAGAACGCCAGACCAGGTGTGCCTACTATGAAGAAAAAAGAAAAATCAAAAAGTTAAAAGCTGAAATTACAACAGTCATTCAAAATTGAAGAACAATAGACCCTGATGTCCTGCAGTAGCCTAAACCTATAGCAGCATAACTATAGAGGTAGCTCAGGGTAACATGAGCCACTCTAACTATAAGCTTTTTAAAAAAGGAAAGTCCCAAGGGCCAGCTTCTAGTGGAGAAGTTCAAGTATCTTGGGGTCTTGTTCACAAATGAGGGGAAGATGGAGCGGGAGATCGACAGGCGGATTGGTGCGGCGTCTGCTGTGAAGCGGGCGCTATACCGGTCCGTTGTGGTGAATCTGCACCAGATTTTTTGTGAGTCGTGGGGGAGCGCTGCCGAACACGTTCGTGTAAATCGCCCAGTGGACGGGCGGGCAAAATGCGTGACAGCATCTGCGGTGGCGGGCGGCCGGCGGTGCGCAAATCCCAGCGGAAGCCAAGGCCCGAGCGGCGCTTTGCTGCGAGGGCCGCTCATCACCGCTTGCGGTTTTAATTTTTGATTGCTACACAGAGCACCTCTCACCAGGCTGGTGGGTAAAAATAGAGAAAAAGAGAAATTAATCTGCAGCAATAAGCTTTAAAGTGCTTGTATTTGCTCTGTGATCCAGGGACCAATTGACTTTTCTAAACTCCTCTATTCACCTTCCAGAGCTGTGCCCTGGGCAGAGCTGCTGTCCTTCTCCTTTTTGTTCTCACCATCTTTTTCCTCCATTTTCTGTTGGTCGTTTTACAAAATCCAACAGCTTTCCTACCAGAAGGCAAAGCCAGTAAGATGCTGACAGGTGAGAGTGCATTAATATCAGATAGATAAAGTAGGATAATGACTGGAGAGTAAACAGAAGCACATCTAAATAATGATGAGGATGAAATAAGGAGCATTCAAACATTTTGATGCTGCCTGACGATTAATTAGAAAGAACCAGACTTTGTGTCTGAGCCTCCATCTTTAATCCTCACATCTGGAGCTTTGGATCAGAACCATGACTTCCTCTTTATTATTAGATTATTATTAACTTTAATATTATAGCTGCTCAGTTTTGTCCTCCTGGTTCTGATCACGTTCCTCCATCTTGTGGCTTTATTCACTCTGAGAGGAAACAGGAAGTGACTGTGAGCTCACAGCTAAAGAATCTGAACAAACGGGTCGGTCCAAGATTCCCACTGAGAGAACAAAGGTTTAACTTCCTAGTTCAACTGTCAGAGAATAAAAACATCTTCTGTTTGCTGAGAAGATGTGAAGAATTAAAGCTGAAGCAGAAGCAGACTGGGTTCTGGTTCTGGTTCTGTTTACAGAGAGAAAACCAGGAGAAGTTAAGCCACCCTGATCCAGGTTCTTCTCTTTGCTCTGATCTAAACTGACTGCAGTCTGAACCTGACTAGACCTGCTTCTCCTGATCTCATCACACCTGACTCCTCTGAGGCTCCGCCCCTTCTCACAGGACAGGTGAGTCTACCTGTGTGGAACAAGGTTTAGATTCCTTTCTGCTCATCTTTGCATTGACAGGAAACTGGCCCTAAATGGCTGCCCAGTGCTGCAGTCAGAAGCTCTGTTAGCTTGCAGCAAGAAGATCCTGGGTTCAACACCTGGGTTTACCTGGAAGAACCCAGGTAAACCCAGGTGTTCTCTCTGGGTTCTCTGGCTTCCTCCCACAGTCCAGAAACATGATTGTTAGGTTAAAGATCAAGATCAAAGGTTTAGCTTTTATCTACAATTTAGGATTCATCTAATTAGGTAAGGCCTGTTTTAGGTACCTATGCACACATTATTTTCAAATTACATTAGACTAGATAAGCTAGAACCTGTTCAGTAACCAAGGTCGAATCCGTCTACTCTTCCCCGCCCTGAATACCCCCCTACTCCTTTCTCCACTCACCCCTACGATGGACAATAATCCACCACTCCAAACTTACAACACCAGGAGCAAAGGCAGGAGAGGTTCAGTGCGGGCAGTGGAATGCCAGAAAAAGCTACCCCTAGGGGGTAGTAAAAATTGGCAAGGCCCCTTCCCAGGGAGATCTGCTCTCGGCCAATCTGAGCCTGAAAATCCTGTATTGAATCTAAGTGTTAACATTACCAGCTAATATTAAAGGATCTTTAGAGCCAATCTGATCCTGGTTCTTCCTATATCAAATCAAAAAGGTGCATAAACCATAGATCTTTGTGTCTGAAGCAAACAGTTTCCATTTTTTCATAAACCCATATTGATCAATATGATGTAACATTAAAGTGTAGATCTCATAACACAAAAAAAATCAAACATGTGAGTCAGTGGAACAGAGCAGTTAAACAAACAGCAACACAATATGAGAAGAGTCTCAAACGTCAAGAACGCAAAGTTAAGGAAGCCTTCAGGCCATTCAGGGCACAAGGCAGAAATTAATCTAATCACGCTTAGGGTCTCTTCAGGCAACTCCTCCCGTTGAAGAATAAGGAATCAGAGTTCTCTGGCTTGTTCATCCCCAGTCCTCTTCTTGGTTCCTCCTCTCAGGCTGGATGATTGAGCTGGATGGTAATAAGCGTTCAGTTCTGGATGGGCACTGAGCATTTTATTTTGCATTTCTCTCTAATAAAACACTTTGTGAAGATGGTCTGCAGACACGAGTCCTTGTTTCCACTGGAGAACAGAAACAAGGTGTAATTAGTGTTCTTATCAAAACCCCCATTCATGTGTCATTTATTAAAACATCCTCCAAGCACTTTCACATTCAAGATATTTCTGTGCACAATTAATTAGCTCTCAGAATTCTGCAATTGAATTATTAGTTAAAAGAGTAATCTTTAAGTTCAAATGTATTTGCAGTAAATTCATAATAATTCTTAATAGAATGCTTTTAATGTGTGTCTTAACTGTTGTTGTCTGACAGTTGGAAGTTCTCTGCAACATAATTTCATCAACATATTTGTTTCATGTCATTTCCCGTTTTATTTTGAAAACCCAACTGAGAAAAAGAAAGCCTTTCCACGTGAAAGCCTTGTCTCTCTCTTTTTTTTTAAAGAAGAAAGTGAGGTGCTGTTCTGCACAGAAAAGACAAAATATTTATACCATGCTGTTACTGTTCAAGGATGCCAAGGTTCTACAAAACAAAGCAGTGAGCAGGAGAGAACAGGAGCTTTTTGAAAACGTTCTAACATTGTTGAACAACCAAAGCTACTTAAGCAAATCAGAATTAGTTCCCAATTTAATCCTAAAATAAAGTAAACCATACCTTGTGTACATTGTGATTATTTATTTATTTATCTTCTTAAAACTGAGGATTGAGGACTTTGATTAAGAAGTTCTAGGATGAACGCGTCTCTGCGTTCCTATTAGTCTAGGCCTCTGTAATCTGATCTATGTATTCTGAGTGCCTGGTCAGGAAGGGTTAAGGTTCTCTGAAGCTTTCTGTTTTCAGCACCCCTGAAAACCCAGAACCCTTTACAGTCAATGTTAGGTGTCAGGTGACCTGTGGGACAACCTCGTCGTCCCTCTGGTTCCACCAGCTGTGTCAAGTCCACAGCAGCTCGTCCTGGGTGCCATGCCCCAGGGGCTCCACACCCCCCTGTGTGGAACGTCTCTCGTTGTAAGAATCTCACCTTACGTCCCATTCAAGATGTTCTTTACACAACAGGAGTTCCAATGTGGGGTGTCTTTGCTGCTTTGATGTTCCTCAGAGAAAACCTTCATTCACTGATACATCTTCAAGCTGTTACCCTTTCATCATCACAGCCCCCCAACCATCCTGACCAAATCCAAAATGTCCCCATAATTTAATCTAATTAAATTAATCTTACTTATTTTCTGTATGTAAGACCATAACCATTAAAATATCCTTATCTAAAAGCCCTTAGGTTAACAGTTAGCTAAAACTCAGTGTTATGTGTTTTTCCCCTTAGGATGTTTAACTGGTTAAAAAGACTATTGAGATATATGTTCTAGTCGAGAGATATTAAATCTCCATAAATATTGTAACCATTGTACACTGATGCTTTAATCTTAAATTTACCCATGTTAGTTAGTAGGATGTGTCATTATGCTAATTTTATTGCAACCTTATCCATTTTAGCCAGTAACCTTTTCTTTGCGTTTTATTGATACCTGCCAGAGTAGCAGAAATCATCTTACTCTAAGATGTTCATTAAATGAAATACTATTTAAAAGTTCACATTACTCTGCTTATATAGTGAAAACTAATTAATTCATTTATTTTTTCAACCGTTGATATAATACTCACTTTATTTATTAAGTTGCTCTCTGATTCAATCAAGTTACTTCTTTAAAAGTTTTCACCTTTACATAATCCTAATGTGTTTCATAATGTGTGTTTTGTTTTAATTGTGTACAACAAAATCTGAAGTGAAATGCATGAAGTCGTGTCTGCAGAACTCATCTGTGTTTTGTCCAAGGTTGTCCGATGCCTCAGTCATAGTCCTTCATTGTCCATTTTCAGTCCAATGTCTGAGATCAACAGCACAACGTTCTCCTTCCCTTCAAGAGTCCATTCTCCAGTCGTCACGCCTGGAAACAGAATAAATTCTGCCAGCATTTTTTGCCAAAGAAAATGCTCCATAGGTTGAAAAGAAATTACAGCAAAACAGTCACAAACAACCATATTAACTACAATGTTCCCTCTAACATGACAAACATAAAAGAAATAAAAGGATAAAAAACAAAGAAATAAAACTTTGTTTCTGACAAAATAAAACTCAAAACTGGATCAGGCTGAAGTCAATGACATCACCTTTTCTCCTTCTCCCAAGGATCAGCCCCCATGGCACTGCGGCACTGGTTCTGCATTCTCTCGCATCTGAGAATGTCTAAAATGAGACTAAATCTCCATGTTAGCACATTCCTATCATATTGACCAGGTTTCTTTGCAAAGAAAAGAAGCAGAAAGATAGAGCTGTTAATAGCAGAAAGCAACAAACAATTTTAAGACACCACCTTTCCTGCCGGAAGATCTCCTTAGTCAAAACTAAGTATAATTTAGGGTCCAAATCTGATTATAACTCCTTACCGCACTGCTAGCACTGTCTTCTCAGAGTCTTCTGTTGGCAGAAAGGTGGCGTCCCCTTTAATCTGAAAGCAATAACTCAGAGAAAAACAAGAGTGTTAATAGCATGCAGTTAAAACCCTGGTCCCCTTAGTGTCCCTTTAACGTGATGTTGTTGTTCTGCTGATCCTGGGAAATTAGATCTATTCCTCACCTTTCCTTTGAACTCTGTTCAAAACCCCTCCAACAGAAAGAAAACAAAAAAACAAAAGAAATTAACAAACAAAAACAAACAAAATTGTCTTCCAAGGAGCACAATTATGTCTTTTTCAATATGACATAGGGTTTTTGACTTATTACAAACCTTTTTGATATCCTTCTGGTCCTTTGACCATGTGTATTTCCTGTTAGTAATACTTTTATTCATATATAACTTTTCAATCTAAACTGGTCAAGGGTGAAACTTTATAGCAATGATTTTCTCTTTTAGTGTTTTGAGCTTCTAGTGTTTTTTCTGTAAATGATAAGAGTTTTCCCCGTAATTCAGCACATTGAGAAGGCTACCCAAAACAAACCGAGATTAGAATTAGAGTTTAACCCTTCAGAAGCTGGCTTTATTTTATTTTTTCCTCTGACATAGTTTTCGTGCTCCCAGGCCAGCCATAAACATTTGGATGTTTACATCATGGTCAGATTTGTTTATCATATCTTTTGTCCTGTTTCAGGTTAAACTGTCCCTCTGAGGACCGCCTCAGCTCAGCATAACTAATAACATCAGATGATTTTATAGCTGATGACGCGCGTAACGTGGCCTTCTGATATTTTGACACTTTTCAAAATTCTCATTAGTTGCATTCAAATTCCAAGTAAAAAGAAATAAAACAAATTAAAACCGCAAGCGGTGATGAGCGGCCCTCGCAGCAAAGCGCCGCTCTGGCCTATTGGCCACCGCTGGGATTTGCGCACTGCCGGCCGCCCGCCACCGCAGACGCTGTCACGCATTTTGCCCGCCCGTCCACTGGGCGATTCACACGAACGTATTCGGCAGCGCTCCCCCACGACTCACAAAAAATCTGGTGCAGATCGCTCGATGCAGCGAGGAGATACAGCCGTTGAATAATGAAAATGCATTTGGCCACTGGACCGGACTAAATCGTTCGGCGGGCCGAATTCGGCCCGCGGGCCGTAGCTTTGACACCCCTGGTTTAAACATTAGTATACCAATTTAATCAAAGGTATCTTACTAGCTGTTAATCCAGCTTAATGTGAAAAGTTAACAAAACCATTTTAGTTTTTTAAAGTTACTTGCTATTTCATGTGTCTAAGGGTTTTGTTTCTTGCATTAAGACAGGTTTTATGAAAGTTTAACATCTAAATTGGTGGATACACACCCAAAAGTAATGTAAAAGTTACACTTTAGCAATTGGACTATTGCCAAAGGAACACTTTAGCAATATCGCGGGGGTAGTAGCTTTATAAAGGAGGCCCAGACATCCCTCTCCCCAGCCACTTGGGCCAGCTCCTCCGGGGGAATCCCAAGGCGTTCCCAGGTCAGCAGGGAGACATAGTCCCTCCAGCGTGTCCTGGGTCTTCCCCTGGGCCTCCTCCCGGTGGGACGTGCCCAGAACACCTCACCAGGGAGGCATCCAGGAGGCATCCTATCCAGATGCACAAGCCACTCAACTGGCTCCTCTCGACGTGAAGAAGCAGTGGCTCTACTCTGAGTCCTCCCCAGATGACTGGGCTCCTCACCTTATCTCTAAGGGAGAGCTCACACACACTATGGAGAAAACTCATTTCGGGATCTTGTATCCGGGATCTCGTTCTTTCGGTCACGACCCAAAGCTCGTGACCATAGATGAGGGAAGGAACGTAGATCGACCGGTAAATCGAGAGCTTGGCCTTTTGGCTCAGCTCTCTCTTCACCACAACGGATCGGTACAGCGCCCGCTTCACAGCAGACGCCGCATCAATCCGCCTGTCGATCTCCCGCTCCATCTTCCCCTCATTCGTGAACAAGACCCCAAGATACTTGAACTTCTCCACTAGAAGCTGGCTCTTTGGACTTTCCTTTTTTAAAAAGCTTCTAGTTAGAGTGGCTCATGTTACCCTGAGCTACCTCTATAGTTATGCTGCTATGTTTAGGCTACTGCAGGACATCAGAATCTATTGTTCTTCAATTTTGAATGACTGTTGTCATTTCAGCTTTTAACTTTTTGAGTTTTCTTTTTTCTTCATAGTAGGTACACGTTCTGTTAGCTGTGGCATCATCCAGGGAAGACAGATCACCCGCTACTACCATCTAATGTAGAACTTCTGTGCTTTTTTTGTCTCTCTTGTTGTGTCTCTGCTCTGTCTTCTGTAACCCCCAGTCTGTCGAGGCAGGTGACCGTTCATACTGAGCCCGGTTCTGCTGGAGGTTTTCCTTCCCGTTATTGGGGAGTTTTTTTTCCCGCTGTTGCTTCATGCTTGCTCAGTAGGTAGGATTGCTGCAAAGCCATGGAAACAGTGTAGACGACTCTCCCTGTGGCTCTACGCTTCTTCAAGAGAGAATGCTACTTGTCAAGACTTTGATGCAATGAACTGGTTCCCTTATATAGGAATTTTTTTGACCAATGTGTATAATCTGACCCAATCTGTATAATCTGATTGATTTTGACTTTGTAAAGTGCCTTGAGATGATATATTTCATGAATTGGCGCTATATAAATAACATTGAATTGAATAATCTCTTTAGACCAAGTAAACTATCACATTTTATGAGACAGTTATCTCATTTTAAAGATATAATCATCTAACGTTATTACTCTTAGCAAGTTAAAGCTCCATAAAAATTTTAGACCAGCTTTTAGTTCCACTCTTTTATTATGCACGTCTAGGCTACCTATAAATATAAAGTATGGCATGCCAAAAAACATTTTCAAGAAACGGCAATTTTAGTAATTGCCTTGCAATTTTATATCTAAGCATTAAAAATGATAATATTTTACCAATTTTCACAGCAAGATGGAAATAACAACTATCCAACATTTTAAGATTTTGTAAAAACTTTTTTCCTCTTTTACCTACCTTTTGAAATTAATACTTGTTTCTACTTCTCCAAAATTATACTTCAAGAAAACTAATGTGCTGTCCTGGGGCCATATGCAGCTAGACAGCTGGGACAAAAGTTCCCCACACAAAGCTTCCTTTTCTTGCGTTCTCTGAATAACCTTTATCCACAAATCTGGCTTTAAACATTGTTTTTGTAAAAAGACAAATATTTTCCAAGGCAGAAGCGTGTAGAACAAATTCAACTTCAACATTAGCAGTTTCCCTAGCTTCATCGCTGAAAAGCAGCTTTTACCAGAGCAAAATACGTCAAAGATCTTTTTTTAAGGTAAGAGCACTCACTATCTCACGTAATTCACATAGAGATCTAACAAAGTTGTGATGTCTCACTCTGATTAAATATGAACCCAAAACGTTTCTAACTGTTTTTAGCATTGATTTCCTCTGACTAATAATTAATTTATATCTTATTTATGTAATGTATTCACGACATGAATTCCTTGCTGTCTTAACAAAAGGCAGAACAACTATAACGTTACATTCTATAATTATTACAGGTTCTGCTGAGATGTCAAATTCTGGAGAGTGCTTAGACACCCTGACACACAAATGTGGATTAACTTCATTTCATGTGCACTCGTGAACTTGTTTTAGTTGATTTAGTTTTCTTGATGTACTGTAGAGCGTGATGAGGTCTGTTGTGGTATTGTGTGCACTGGATTGAGGGGACAGTTGGTGTTGTCTGTCAAACCCAATCTTCTTAAGCTGCAAATTCAGTAAAGTTACAAGTTTTCTTGCAACCTCTCATATGGAACTAGTCTAAAAAATAAATAAACTGATAATTAGAAGATCAGTTTGTACATCCACACCAACTCTAGAACCAAAGCCGTATTCAGCTGGATCTTATCCTGACAAAATGTCCCAATTCAGCCAAATAAACTCCAAAAGCTTAGAGGAGATCATTCAGCAGCTAAGTTCCTCCTCATGCTGTCTTGATGCTCTACCCACAGTTTTCCTTAAGAAAGTTTTGCCTGTCATAGCGTCTGATTTGACTCAGATAATAAACACGTCCCTTCTGTCAGGTGTTTTCCCCCCAGTCCCTAAAAACAGCAATTATCAAACCACTGTTAAAAAAGAACAATTTAGACAAACTACTACTCCAGAACTACAGACCCATCTCAAACCTCCCCTTTATCAGTAAGATTATTGAAAAAGCTGTGTTTCAACAATTAAACACCTTCTTAACAACGACCAGCCGCTTTGACGTTTTCCAGTCTGGCTTCCGTGCTCACCACAGTACAGAGACCGCCCTTATCAAGGTGTTTAATGACATCCATATAAATATAGACTGCGGAAAAACCACCATGCTGGTTCTGTTGGACCTCAGTTCAGCATTTGATACTGTTGATCACTCCATTCTGTTAGAGCGCCTGGAGAACTGGGTCGGTCTCTGTGGTACAGCTCTCCACTGGTTTAAATCCTACTTAAAGGACAGGGACTTTTTTGTATCAGTAGGTAACTTTACAGCGAAGATTACAAAAATCACATGTGGGGTTCCCCAAGGGTCCATCCTGGGTCCCCTCCTATTCAATATCTACATGCTCCTCTAGCTCAGATCATAAGAAACAACAACATCAGCTACCATAACTATGCAGACGACACACAGCTCTACATCACCATGTCACCAGGTGACTATGGACCAGTTCAAGCACTGAGTAAATGCCTAGAAGAAATCAATACGTGGATGTGCCAAAATTTTCTTCAGTTGAATAAAAACAAAACAGAAGTAATAATTTTTGGACCAATAGAGGAAAGATCAAAGGTTAGCACACAGCTTCAGTCGCTTCAGTTAGGAACCACTGATCAGGCCCGAAATCTGGGAGTAGTAATGGTCTCAGACCTGAACCTCCAAAAGCATCTAAAGACAGTTACAAGGTCAGCTTTCTATCACTTGAAAAACATTTTCAGGATTAAAGGACTAATGTCTCAGCAGGATCTGGAAAAACTAATCCATGCGTTTATATTTAGTAGAATTGCCTAAAAAGTGGATCAGACACCTGCAGCTGATCCAGAACGCTGCTGCCCGCGTCCTCACTAAGACTAAGAAAGTAGAGCACATCACCCCAGTTCTAAAGTCCTTCCATGGCTCCCTGTATATCAGAGAATAGACTTTAAAAACTTCTGTTCGTCTATAAATCCCTGAATGGTTTAGCACCTAAATACATCAGACTTGTTATCAGTGTATCAACCATCCAGACCATTAAGGTCTTCTGGCTCTAGCCTACTCTGCTAGAGTATCACACAAGGAGAAGCAGCATTTAGTTCCTATGCTCCACTGATCTTCCAGAAAGAACAAACTTCCAGAAAATTGTAAAGGTGCGGAAAGCCTGAGTTCCTTTAAATCAAGATTAAAATCACATTTGTTTAGGATTGCCTTCAACTGTTCTAGTTAACTGAATCACCACTTTTTTGTTCTTTTTTTCTATCTACATTTTATTCCTACTTGCTTTTATTCTGTTTTATTTTGCTATATTTTAATCATGTAAAGCACTTTGCATTGTCTTTGTACTGAATTGTGCTATATAAATAAATTTGCCTTGTCTTGCCTTACTGAACAAGACAACTTGGTTTGTGGTTTATTTGTGGTCTCTTGCTGCCACCTGGTGGACAGGTTTGAGCAAATAATGCTGTCAAAAGATTAAAAATATATGGTTTGATGTGACTTCCCCACGCCACCACGCCGCCCTGCTCCATGGAATCCACTTGGGGCTGGAATCCACAACACACCAATATGTCTTTTGTCTCTTGACACAGTTTCATGTTGATTAGCTCAGAGGGGTAACATAGCGACCGCTTACAACAAAACATGACACTTCCTGTTGTCAGGGGGCGTGGCCTAAGCAATGTCATCATTTGACCATTGGATATTGTAGGAGACCTAGTGGTGATCAACTACTGAAAGTTTGGTGGCTCTGTGAGTTTTTGTGTATGAAATATAACAGTTTTGTGTTTCATGGCGAGTAGGTGAACTTTGACCCCTGCCAACGCCCCTTCAGCATGCTCAAAAACTCACCGTTTTGATAACTTTTAATTGGCCATGCCTTATGATCAGACTGACTGAGTTTCAAGTCGCTCGCTCAAAATCCCTAGGAGGAGTTCGATCAAATACCAATGCTGTAAACGTCAAAAATCGGGTCAAAATCAGACCTTCAATCTAAAATGGCCGACTTCCTGTGATATTTGCACTATGACATTAATTGTAAATTCTGAGCGTCTTGGTGAGCTCTAACACTGTACCAAATCTCATGTCTCTACGATGAAGTAAGTGAATAGCAAAGGGTCCTTTGAAAATTGCTAGGTGGCGCCGTTGAGGCATTTTTCTTTAGGCCGTTGAGGCATTTTTCTTTAGATTTTTATGAGGACCTTAAAATACAAAATTTTTAAACAGTCTTCATGCATCCGCCAAGTTTGGTGAGTTTTTGAATATGATAAAGCCCCCAAAAAGGCCCCTCTTTAGGGGGGCAGAATAAAAATAATAATAATAAGAAACAACACAGAAACAATAGGCCTTCGCAGCGCTTCGCTGCTCGGGCCTAATTAATAGAAAACCCTTAGAAAAGAAATTCATATTTCGTTCCATACAGTTTGTTCAAAGCCAAATCAAAGATCATGTATATCTAAACTTCTTTCACATGAACTGGTTTGTGATGAATCATTATTATTACAAGCAATGAGATCTCAGTAATTTTAAATTACTTTAGGGCTAAAAACTACTCAACAAGCTTTATGTAAAGCTTATTACCAGTTCCAAATTTGTTCACAAACAAACTGAAATATTTCCGTTCAAGCCATGTTAATCTCTACGTGTATCAATTTAATTTGGTCCGGATATTTTAGTGTTAAAAAACAAACAAACGTTGTTATTGAAGTCTCTCTTTCTTTACCTTTTTGTTAACATAGACCATGCTCAAAAATGTCATTTGAATTACGGAGCTGCAGTTCTCCCAAAACAAATTAACATTTTTGAAACCATGAACATTAATTTTAACCAAATTAATTCACACAGACGAACGTTTAGTTACATAGATACATACATACGTACAGTTACATACAAACGATGACATTCAGACAGACAAACACGTGCAGGCCTGCTTTTTCACTATCTTAAATAGTTCTATGTTTTTCATCATTTTTAAACGTCTATGGCAACGCCGAAAGATGTTTTCAACGCGTTAAGTTCCCGCTTAGTTTAAAAGGTGGAGAGCGCTCGCAGGCTACGAACCCCCAAATTTTTCGTCCAAACACAGCTTTACGCTTCAGTCCCGCAAGGATACAACTCTGTGTCGCGCAGACACCTGGACGCTTACCCATTTTTGAAAGTTATACGTCGCTATTAGCAATTCAGAACACTTTTACCCATAACGGAAGTATCTCTTGTCAGTCCCCCTGTAAACGCTTCCCCGGTGCAACGTCCTTTTAGTTCCGTTTCCGTTTCCTGTTTTTTATTCATTTTATTCAATTTTCGCTTTTCTTTTTTTCTCTTAATTTTATTTTTATTATTTAGTAGCAGTACTGCAAGAAAATAAAATAATAGTAATAATAATAA
The DNA here is from genome assembly GCF_011125445.2 of Fundulus heteroclitus. Lineage (NCBI taxonomy): Eukaryota > Metazoa > Chordata > Actinopteri > Cyprinodontiformes > Fundulidae > Fundulus > Fundulus heteroclitus. The sequence goes on along the minus strand of NW_023397195.1, from coordinate 25,044 downwards.
TAATAACCCCTATGTGAGAAATGTCCATGTTTAATCAAATCATCCCAAATCATTTATGCATGTCATGCTTCTGGGCCCTTACTTTTTCAGCATGAAATCGAACGTCTCACCCTGGGGCAAGGCTTGACCCTGAGAAATCTGCCTTTTACCCATTACACATACTCTTCTGCATCCAGACTTTTTTTTAAATTTATTTTAATTTATTTTATCCTTTTTTTGTGTTTTATTATTATTTTCTACTCGTCCTTAGCACGATCGACCAACTAAATGAAAGGCCTCACATTTGACGGTCGCCTTTTTGGTGTAATGGTCGGGATTCCCACTCTCAAATCTGCGTACGTCTACGCGGAAGTCAGGACCTTAAGCATTCCTGCCACTTTCATCCACAACAGAAGTGGACAGCCTCTTGTACAAAACCAAGACAAGAGGACTTTAATGGACCAGCTGCAAACTGCTCAGCTGGCCACCCGTTCTCCAGGTGAAAATCACTCTGCCCCTCCTTTTCCCAGCATGAGAGTCCACATTTCAGCTGAAAAACGTATTTTAATAAAATTTCGAATTTTAGTTTAATGTTAAAACCTTAGTCACTGTTCTATATTGCGAATCTTGTTTTATATGCCTTAAGGATTAAATATAATTCATTATTTCTGCCGGCTTTTACTTTTACTACCTTTTAGGTTTACAGTTTTAAATTTTTAAATTTCTTGAGGTATTCTTTAAAATGGGGTTTAAATTTTAAAAGCTTGCAAGCATTTTTGAGCAATTGCGTTTGTTTTTAAAAGAGCTGGAAAATAATCCCCTTACCGTCTCATGAAAGAAAGGTTCGGATCTTCGCGCCGACGCCCAGAGATGCTCCGAGACCAGGAGCTCCTCCACATCCCTTGAAAATCCATTCGGGGTACCAGAGGCCGGATAACCTCTCCGGGCCGGCCAAAGCAGCTCCTGTTCCCGGACTCCCCGGCCCGTCGGTCGGAGATCTCGTTCGTTGACGCCAAATTGTTATGGGAGTTCTTGGTGGAATTCTAAACAATAGTAACTGAGTTCCCATCTTTACTAAATGACGAGACGGTGGTATAACGTTCCAGCACTTTTATTGAGAAACATAGCAGAGATTCACATAGATGGAAAGTAATCGCACCCCACGGTTCCGCTGCAGTCTCTGTCTGCCCTGTCTCTGCCTGTCTCGCTTTTGGGGCTTCCCCTAATACTGCACCGTGTCCTTGGTTTGAGACATAACAAAGACAGTCTATCATAGACAATAATCATTCTACGCAGCATTCAGCCTTGCACTCAGCAAACAGTGGATCTTATACACAGACATCATGTCTCCAGGCCTCCAATGTCCAAGTGGTGTGAGGCCATAGTGACTTCAGAATAATAATTCTTATAACAATTTGCTCTGTGATCCAGGGACCAATTGACTTTTCAAAACTCCTCTATTCACCTTCCAGAGCTGTGCCCTGGGCAGAGCTGCTGTCCTTCTCCTTTTTGTTCTCACCTTCTTTTTCCTCCATTTTTCTGTTGGTCGTTTTACAAAATCCAACAGCTTTCCTACCAGAAGGCAAAGCCAGTAAGATGCTGACAGGTGAGAGCGCATTAATATCAGATAGATAAAGTAGTAAAATGACTGGAGAGGAAACAGAAGCAGATCTAAATAATGATGAGGATGAAATAAGGAGTGTTCAAACATTTTGATGCTGCGTGACAATTAATTAGAAAGAATCAGACTTTGTGTCTGAGCCTCCATCTTTAATCCTCATATCTTGAGCTTTGGATCAGAACCATGACTTCCTCTTTATTATTAGATTTATTAATAACTTTAATATTATAGCTGCTCAGCTTTGTCCTCCTGGTTCTGATCACGTTCCTCCATCTTGTGGCTTTATTCAGTCTGAGAGGAAACAGGAAGTGACTGTGAGCTCACAGCTAAAGAATCTGAACAAACGGGTCGGTCCAAGATTCCCACTGAGGGAACAAAGGTTTAACTTCCTCAGAGAATAAAAACAACTTGTTTCCTGAGAAGATGTGAAGAATTAAAGCTGAAGCAGAAGCAGACTGGGTTCTGGTTCTGTTTACAGAGAGAAAACCAGGAGAAGTTAACCCACCCTGATCCAGGTTCTTCTCTTTGCTCTGATCTAAACTGACTGCAGTCTGAACCTGACTAGACCTGCTTCTCCTGATCTCATCACACCTGACTCCTCTGAGGCTCCGCCCCTTCTCACAGGACAGGTGAGTCTACCTGTGTGGAACAAGGTTTAGATTCCTTTCTGCTCATCTTTACATTGACAGGAAACTGGCCCTAAAGGGCTGTCCAGTGCTGCAGTCAGTAGCTCTGTTAGCTTGCAGCAAGAAGATCCTGGGTTCAACACCTGGTTTACCTGGAAGAACCCAGGTAAACCAGGTGTTCTCTCTGGGTACTCTGGCTTCCTGCCACAGTCCAGAAACATGACTGTTAGGTTAAATGGTGACTCTAAGTTACCCTTAGGTGTGTGAGGAGGAGACGGGATCTGAGTGTCTGATTACAGGGACATAATTGACTGGTTTTATTTTCTACAAGCAGCACTATAATAGATCAAAGCACATGGATGTAATAAAAATAATAATTTTATTGGTGCCACAGTGGTTAGCACACACAACCCATGTACAGAGGCCTTAGTCCTCTAGGCGTTTGATGCAGGCTGGACTCTGACCTGTGGTCCTTTGCTGCATGTCTCTGCCCTCTCTGGTAGTCCCTTTGCTGTCAGCCCACTGTCTGAGAAACAAGCCACTAGTGCCGTAAAAACCTCAATAATAATATATCCATCCTTATATATGTGGCAACCTGAGGGGGGATTTTCTTTTACTTTGAAACACGCATGTTAAAGTTTACAATACGGGAAACCAACAACGCCATCTGGAATAACTGCAGGAAAATGGTAATAAGGGCCCAGGTAAGTTCTGCTGGAAGTGAGACACGATATAGAAAAGTGTACAAAACTTTATTAAACTTCAATAGGTTTAATTCAACAATAACCTGGACTTGAATGTTTAAACAGTGAATGCATTTGCAACCAAATTGAGTATAATTTTTTGTAATGGATGGTGAACTATTTAAAATAAATTGCCTAATTTATATTTTTGTAGACTATCAAGTAAATTATTCAAAGTGAATTTTATGAATTAACAATGTTGCATATTGTTTTTGGATGTTTGTCTGTTTTGATTAGCATTGCGGTGGTTTATGTTTTGTTTAATGTTTGCAATTTGTAATGTTTTATGTGTACCTCACAGGCTGCTGTAGATAATGAGGGCGGGCTCTATAAAAGCTGGTACAATCATTGTGCCAATGAATGGCTTGAACTGTCAAATGTGTAACCAAGAAATCAACATAGTATTCCCCAGTGAAAGCAGCGAGGTACGTTTTTGTTTGTATTTTGTTGTTTTGTACGTTTTTTTGTATTCTAATTATGTTTTAGTTTTCACTGTGACTTTGGTGACTGAGAGGCTGTACCTTTGGTGACTGTGATGGATCTTCATCAAAGAAAATAAAACGCTAAAATCACCCATCGAGACCGGCTGAATAATTAAAGTACTGGGGAGCTGCTACATTTATTTTATTTTAAATGAAACCAAGGCTTAGCAATGGGGGGGAAGTGGTGAGGAGAAAAGGGAGCACCCTGGACACTACAAAAACGAAAACACCGCCACCAAGGGTCACCACTGCCACCACCGTAGCCTCAGTCCCTAAATGACAGACAAAACTAAATCAATATGAGTAAAACAGTGATACAATGGCACTACAATACTGCACTGCATCCCATAAATCGTGCCACGAATGAAAGTTCAGGTAAGTCTTTAAAACATGTCTTTATAGGCAAAACAGCAGCGAGTGTCAATCCACGTTGAATGCTGATCAGAGGCTGGTCAGGTGGCTGTAACTGGTAAATTACCACCATGCCAGGTAAACAAGTAGCTTCCTGCCAGCAAACAACAGGACAGATCGGTCCAGAGGTCTGAGGAGCAACAAAGAAGCCCAGCACAGTTTGACAAACAAAGAGAAGCAGCTGAGTTCAACACCAGCAGCCTTGTGGAGACCTGCTGATATACAGCAGCCATAATTGGCCTTAAAGTGGCAGCGTACCATTTATGCTGCTACATATACAGTAGATAGATATATTCTTATTCATTATATATTTCTATAACAATGTCGATTTTGGTCAGCTGGCATGAACCTGAGTCTCTGTGTTTATGTCACACGTGACTCTAACTCCAAAATCGTTTTACACAAACCACCAGGAAATAATTATATTATTATACTATTTAAACGTTATTGAACAGTTCTCCGCATCCATAATGTAGCAGTGTGATGTCAGCCTGCCCCCGGGCAGCTGTAGCTACTAACATAGCTCACCACCATCAGCGTGTGAATGGGTGAATGACTGATATGTAGTGCAAAGCGCTTTGGAGGTCGTCAAGACTAGTTAAAGCGTTATACAAGTATAAGCCATTTTACCATTTACCAAATTAACGGATCATAGCATTATAGTCTGTGAAGGGTTTCCCACGCTCTCCATCGCTCTTTCTGTTCGCATTCCGTGGGAGAAGGTATGAAGTTTGGTTTTCTGTCTTCAATAAGTGGATTTGAAGCATAATAAGTGACAGTTTGATGATTGTTGTTGTAAAATAATCTGCTGTGGAGCATTTAAAGGTTGTTAAAGAGTGATAGAAGTGTGTTAGCAGTTGTTTAGCTGCTCTTATGCTAGCTGAAAGATTGCTAATGAAAAGGCTCCATCCATGTTTAGCTGGACTCTAATCTTTCTTTCTTTCTACGCTGTAAAACATTCAGTCCTGGTTCTACGGGGATCATTTTCTCCCTGAAATCATCTGCAAGTGTTCAGCAAATGTTCCCACAGTCAGCTTCACTTTCTACCAGCTTGGAGTCCCAGAAAAGATTGATTTCATGTGTGATTTCTGGGAATCTTCGGCTGATGTTTTTGCTGAAAGCCAAAGTGGAAGAAGATCCCAGTCAGAGCTGCAGGTCCAGTAAAGTTCTGCTCAGCAGACTGGTCAGCAGCTCAGCTCAGTCTGCTGAGGATCTGGAGATGTTGAGGCTCTCAGCAGCTTTAGGTGAGTCTGATTCCAGGAGATCTCCTCTCCAAAGTGTCTCCAAGTGTCCTGTTCTCCTGAGATGTTTCAGAGCAGCATCCTAACAGCACAGCTGAGGAAACGTGTTGCTTGGAGATGTTCAGCAAGGAAGCAGAGCCTGTGTGGAGGTGACTGCTGCTGCTGCTCTCACTTCTTCTTCTTCTTCTTCTTGCATCCACCTTGATGCTGCCAAGCCTCCTGTGGAGCTTGTGGCCCAGAAAGCAAAGCAACATGTTGGTTTTGCTGAATCTCCTCCAGCTGCAGCAGTTTTCCACCTTAAAGCTGCTTCAGGCCAGATGTGAGGGAAAGAGGAGCTGAAGAGTTCAGCAGATGTTAAAGCTTCATGTCTCCCAGCTCAGCTTCAGGCTGCTCTTCATGTGTCCCTGCAGGTGGCGCTGCTGCTCTCCCTCTGTGGGCCATGCAGCAGCGCCACCTGCTGTCCACACCAACTAACTGCAGCCAGCAATCCTTCCTGTCTGCATCTGCCTCTTCAGTTTGGCTTTAAAGCATCATGTGTGTTGCTGCTCTGCTGGAATCAGACAGGAATCATGGTGGAACGTTCACATCTCTGCAGGAAGCAACTAAAAGATCATCTGAACTGAACGCAGGCAGAAAAAGAAAAAGATGGAAAAGCTGCAAAGATTCAGCAACTTGGCCATCAGCATTTCCCTGCTGGCACCTAGCTGACCTTTGACCTCCCAGAGCCCAGCATGACTGTGACTATTTAAAGGAGCAAATCAATCATGTGTTGCTCAGATAGAAAAGTTCCAAAAGTTTCTGTGCTGCCAGCCTGACAAAAGTCTTCAATCCCTCCTGATTGTGTTTAGTCTGAGAGAGAGAGCCAAGGCTGAGGAGCACAGAGAGCGCTAGGCAGAAAGGAAAGCTGCAGGCTTCAGTCGGGGAGTGGCTCTTGAAGGCTGCCTCTAGTCAGCCACATCTAGAAGAGAACATTTCTCTGTCTGCTTAGAGCACATTGAACATCTTCCACAGACTGCTGCTGTTCTCCCTGCAAGGATCCAAGAAATGCTGAGTCATCAAGACCAGCCATCTCCTCCTCCTTCATTCACAATAGTCCTTGATTTCCATCAACATGTCCATAAAGTCACGTCTTCACCTTCAAACGTCCTTCATCCTCTGAGCTGGGAGCAAGCAGAGCTAAGCTTCTGGTCTGAGCATCAAGTGTTGGAGGACAGAAAGCTGCTAAAAGCAGCAAAGTTCCAGCAGAAAATAAAGCCCCCATAGTGAGAAAGTTTCCTTTAGAGCTGCTCTCCACAAGCTGCTGAAGCCAAAGTGTCTGCAGATATTTAGCAGCTAGAAGCTGCAGCCGTAGAACAGGATCCTAAAGAAGCACTTTGCAGATTTTCCTGCTTTCATTTCTAATCATCAGAGGATGGAACAAGTGGCTGCTTTGCCTCTTTTTTCCTGCCTTTTTCCCTCTGCAAGGTGTGCAGCTGCAAAGTTAGTGAGAAGTGCTTTTCTAACTATTGCAGAGTCTGTTTTCTCTTCTGCTGGGGAGTCCAGAGTGCAGCGTGTGAGCAGCAGAAGCAGAAGCTTCCCCTCGTCTCTCATGGTGGCGCATTAATGCACATGAGCAGCAAGAGTGGAAAAAAGTGGATGAAAACTCTTCTTTCTCCCAGAATGCCGTCTACAAAGTAGCTAAAAGTAGCTGAGCTCCTGCTTCTGCTTCTGCTTTGATTCTGATGGCTTGTGGAGCCCTTCAAAGCTAAACATGATCTATCTGGCTTTAAAGTTCATGGCTTGAGATGGAAAATTGTGGCTGTGCTGCTCTGCTGGCCACCCGGACTCCTGCTGCTGCTGCTCTTTTCTTCTTTTCACTTTCTTTGAGGCCTTTTTGCAGCTGCTCTTCTGCACTCATTGTCTTTGTGTGTTTTTGCTCCACTACGGCTTTCTGGGAACAAAGACTGATTCTTCAAACTTCTGCATGCGGCTCCAACTTTTCCACATACAGAAGGTGACTTTCTACTTCTTGCAGAGATCACTTCTGTCCCTTGGCCCTGCAGAGCTGCCTGAAGCGCTGGAAGGACAATCATCAGGACGGCTTGGACCAAGGACAGGTAGAAGGGGAGGAGTACGGCAGCCCACAGGGACCCCCCCGCAGGGACCCCCCCCCCCCCCCCACCATGTAGGTCAAGTTCAGCGCTGAGGCAGCAAATCTTGTCCCTGGGTCCAGAAAAGAGCCAAAGTTGTGCTTTCAGCGCAGCATTTGCAGCGTTCTCAGTCAAGATGTGAGTCCAGACTCAGCGCACATCTGATCCTTGTTCAGCTTTCCAGATGAAAAACTTAAAGGCCAAGCGAGCAGCAGCACAGAAGTCACTGCTAGAAAGTGGCTTCTAGTCACCAAGCTGCAGTGGGCTTCCTGAGCCCACCCGCTCCAGGGTGCCACTCCTCCAGAAGAAGCGCCTGGAAGCCAAAGGTCTTTAAAGGAAACTCTGCTAGGACTGTAAACTTGTAAAGTGCAGTAGTGGCCCATTGTCTGCTTCTGAAGCTTCTGCTTTAATGAGCCAAACATGGAGCACGCTACCTTGATCCACAACACAAGCATGGCTGCTGCTTCTTCTCTGGCTTCTGCTGCTTTCTGCTGGGCTCTGATGACTGCAGCTCTGTCATGTCCTCACAGTCTGATCTCTAAATGATCAACAATGACAAGCGCTCGGCTCTTTGGCCAAATCTCCATCTGGCTTCATGTTGAGCTGCTGGAAGTGGGCTAGAAAAGCTGAAGGATGGAAACATTTCTCAGAGCCTCCCTCCATGTTGCTTTGCTGGCCATTCTACAAGCTTTTTCTTCTAAGTATACTGTAAGTGACTGAAGGTGGGCTTGTATGTATATGTGTGTAAATTGCAAAAATTGAAATAAAAATTAAGTGAAAAAAAATGTATGCATGGTATTGGGTCAAAGCGGTTCTTCTGGCCATATCAGGATGATCTTCACTGGTACCTGTTTGATGAAGTCCTTGAACTTATTCCACCCCCACAAACGTTACAAAGCGCCATGTGGAAGTCTTCAAAGAGGTGTGGAACCGACTCACAATATGAACTTATTGAAACAAAAGGCACATTCATGCATATATACAGACACACACACTGATGCAGGAACACATGCAAAATCACTTTAACATGGACACAAACACAAACACTGATACAGACACATTAAAATCCTTCCCTGTCTGATCATTGTTGTTATTAATATAAATATATCATAGGAATTAGGAAGATGTTACTTTTAGCAAATCTCCCATGAGACTTTGTCATACCTACACACACACTCATACACACAGTTCACATTATGTTGCATTTAATCATTTCACTTAATGTTTTACTGTTGGTAATATGCTGTTTTTTTTTTACTTTAGAGTAATAAAGCTCAATTCAACAGCAATTTATATCTGGTGTCCTTGCTATGGTTCCAAATTAAATACAGTATAATGCCAACGGAAAGTGCTGTACATTGAAGTAAATATGTAAAATTGTATTTGTCCCTTTAACCCCGTTACCATCTTCAACCCTGTTATGCTGGTCTCAACCCCGTCACACTTACAATTTCATTAAAAAAATAAATTTCAATGTTGAAAAAATAATTGAATGTCTGTTGACTTTTATGTAAAATATTGAGAGCTATCATGTGAAATTAATTTTGATTACAGTTGTTAGGTTAAAAAACATTTTTGATGAAAAATGACAAGAGTGCTTTCCCCGATTAGTCACATTTCAGGAAATAAGAGGACACAAATGTGTGATTTTATGTCACATTTCAGTTTAAAATGATTGAATTAGTATGGGGGACATTTGATCTATGTGAAAATGTTTATTTCTATCCCAATTTATCTTATGATAATATTCAGAGAGCCATAACGGGGTTGAGGAATTAGAGTGACAACATCTGGAAATAATGATCAAAACTAAAAGGAGACTAATGCCTGAGATGAAAGAGTTGTTTTTTTCTGAAAGTCAAATATATCCCTAATGTAATAAGATATACATAGAAACAATACTTTTGGGTACAAAACGTAAAAATATCAGTGTCCAATGTTACCCATTCTAATAGAATGACTCAAAAACACTACAAAAACAAGCTAAATTATTTATTTTATCAGATTTTTAGAACATTTAAATTAAAGCAAAGTGACAACCTTGACATAATTATCTTTCGTTTTACAAACAAGTTGATGAGAAATCCTGAGAATCCGCCTCTGGCATCCTGGTGCTGTTTGCAGGATGACCGCACCAAGATGGCGGCCGTGTTTTATGAGCCTCTTTCCCAACGCGCAGCCGCGCTGATCACTTCCGGGTTCTTTGTCCTTGTGTTGCTGTGAGGCCAGAATCGGGAGTGTTGGTGAGGCTGAAAGAGAGCAGCAGCTGCTGCAGGTGATGAAGTCTGGAAAGAAGTCCAGCAGCTGGAGGCACAGCGGAGAAACTGGAGGGAAGCAGGAGCTCAAAGAGCGGCAGGACGCAGCAGAGGAGACACCAATGATGGGGGATGTTTTTCAGCCCAGAGTTCTGCTGCTAACCTGACGCCGCCAGATGGATTTGCTCCGCATATCCATCTGGAAACCTTCAGTTGAAGTAATTTTGGGAAGGGGCGAAAACACTGGTTAGCTGATTGGCCTATGTTGGTGATAGACGGGCCAAATAAACCAATCAGATCAACGAAGCATATGACGTACTAACAGAGCGACGACGAAAACACAAGCCAGGCTACTCTTGCTGCTGCAGGTAAAGGCTCGTTAGCTCAGCAAATAAGCAACATGTCGGCAAAGGATATTTGCCGTTTATGTAAAGATAATTTGCGAATAAAAGGCATAATTTCAGGTTCACGGTCCATATTCCAAAAGAAGGATGCAAGAGAAAAAAGCATTAGCGAGCGGCTAACAGAATTAGGACTACCGCTGTCTGAAAATGTTTCTAGATCAGGTCGTATTTGCTTGCGTTGCTTCCGCTTGATTGGTAGACTACAGGATGATTTCGACGTTTTTAGAAGATGGCAAGAAGCAGAGAAAGACTCAAACCCAGCAGAAGCATCAACCTCAACATCACAGGCAACTGCCGAATCTTCAAACGCATCATCAACAGGCAAGAAACGCCCTGAGAAACGGGACAGAGTGCCGAGCCCTTCCAAGACGTGTCTCCAGCCCCCAACACCAACAGCACCTCCAGCTCCAAAGTACTCAAGGCCGACTACAGACAACGTAACCCCAAAGACGGCACGGCGAAGTTTGACGGAGGTAATGTGAACTGAATGTGAAACATAACTTGTGTTTGGTTAAAGTGCTGATATCACTGATGTATGACGTCAGACCCAGTACACGGGTAGAAAATGTAGCTGCTAGGATCCCAAAGGACTAAAAAAAAAGCTCATCCTCGAACATCAAACGCCATTCCCTACACAATAGACTATGTAAGATAATCTTCTTGAGCCTTGATTGTCTCACCAGCTTGTTTTTATTATTATTTAGTATAGCTATAACATACACACCCATGTTTCTTATATCCATATGACATACACAATTCAACCACACCAGTACCTTGTATTTATAGTGTACAGATCGGCTGTAATTTAAAAAAGTGTATCTTTTTCTGTAATAAACACTGTTGTCTTGTGATAACATCTTGATATCAGGAATTTAGCTACATTGTTGTCAAAGGCTTAATGCATCAGGATTTTGCTACCAAGGATAACAAATTATGAATCGTCTGAATCTGAGTATACTAGTAGTTTACTAATGAACCCTTTTTATTTGTGTTTCAGGTTATTATTCACTACCCATCCCATCCAAAGAGTGACAGAATTGTATGTCAGGCAAACACGGCAGCAATTGTTGAAAATATTGCAAAGCAGAATTGGTCACGGGCGGCCAATCAGATGGTCAAAAACAAAGACCTCTTAGAAGCACTTAAGGAAAACATCCTTCAAGTTATTGAGGATGAGATAAAGTTCCTATGCAACCCGCTTAAGGGTTTCATGCTTTGGCGGTCATCAGCTGCTGATTTGAAGGCATTTTCTTTTGCAAACCTTCAGTCAGATCTTCAGTCTATGGCACCATTCACATATTCCATATTTTCTCAAATCACCAAAGGTTCTCTCCATCCCACTTGTGCTTCTGCTGCTATAGCCTTGCAAGGAAGGGAACCACGCTTGTCGGCCTTTGCCTACTACATAAACAGTGTGCTGCAGTATGGTGGGGCCAAAAAAGCTGTTTACAAAAGGTTAAGCAAACTGTGTATAACAACTGCACACAATCATGCTGTTGGAAAGCAAAAACAGTTCGCAACTACATGCGGTGAAGAGTTACAGCTACTAAAAGTAGCCCATGAAGTCTTCCTCAAGTCTCAAAAGGAACATGGAGGCACGGATGTGGAGGGAGCTAGGGCAACAAGAACACTAAGTGACACAGTGGACCTGGACACAGCTACGCTAAGCATGGAACATTGCATTTCAACAGGTGAGAGGGACCAGCCATTAAGATGGCCAAATTGTCAGTCATCCGAAAAATGCTTTTTTGTTTATCTTGTTTAGAAAGAGGGCAGCATGTTTTCTTCTGGCTGTTCACTATGGAGGACCAATCCTGCCAACATTTAGAATATATAAAGAAATAAATCACTTAAATACTGGTCCAAAAAGTAACTAATAATATAAAACTGTGTCATTAAATGCAACAAAACAATAAAAAGACATTTATATATTAACTGTTCAATTGATCAGCTACAAATATATATTTATATATCGATGTTTAACTGTCACATTATAGCTCGTCTTATTCTATCCAATTTAGTCATTATTAAACATTTTAACAGAATAATTAAATTAAATTTCCACAACAGAATGACCCTAAAGTTACTGGTGATCATTTCTAGGGTGAAACTGTCAGTTCCTGAGGTTCAGTTTTCTCTTCACTGCTGATCAAATCTTTTTCTCTAAACTGAATCTTTCCCAAGGTTGTAACATTGTAAAGATCTAGTTGTTCATAATTCATGTAATGTGTTTCAGTGTTGGCTGCAGATGTTAAAGAAGAGGCTCCTGAAGAACAGAGTCCTGAGGGGGAGCAGCAGGAGTCAGAGCCCCTCCACATAAAGGAGGAACAGGAGGAACCCGGGGTCCATCAGGAAGGAGAGCAGCTCCTTGTGAAGGAGGAGACTGATAGCAGGTTTCCATTAACTGCTGCTCCTATCAACAGTAAGGATTGCTTTACTTTGTTTCTGTGTCCTGTGTTGCAGCTAAAGGCCAAAACTCTCTGGATTCATTAGCTTCCTATCAGACAAAACTATAAAAATGAATGTGTGTCGCTGTTGTTAAAATGTTAGTAAAATGCAACACACAATAAGATTAATTTATGTGACAATGTAGGAAATTTTATACATTGCCCGAGTCCTGCATACATCTAATCCTACCAGAAAGATAGAAACGGTTTGCAGTAGTGAAATGGGTTAATCAATAGGTCACGTTATTCCAACTCCAGATGTACACATCATGTAAACACCCAACGAAAGGCACCTGAGGTAATTGAGGATGACTCTTTATTGTTGCTCTAGCTGGTTCATGAGTCCAATCACGTAACACCTCGTCGTTGTAGCATACATACCATCCCTTTATCAGCAGTCCCACATAGATCCAGGTCATAGGTGTAGTTTGTCTGTGGGTCAAACCAATCACCATCCAGTTTCAAAAACCAATACCCCTGTACAGTCACTACGGGCAATATATAATAATGACACAGTAGTACTATCGTAGCATCATATTGTGTCCAATGTCCTTCACACATAGTAGCATTACAATAGGTCTTCTGTGATTCTAGTTGTAACCGACTATTACTACTAATGTTCCATAGTTGTCTCCGTTCGTGGAAATTTCCGGTAGTAACCACACGCTTAAACCGTTCTTGTTATATATAAGCGTTTATCATTTGTACGTTACATACCGTCCAGTTCAAAGTTATAGAAATGTTTGTTAACACTTCTGCTGTCGTGTTCCACATTTTAATTTGCCAGTTCAGTTCATTAAGGAAGATCTTTGCAGTTTCCTCCTGTGATGTTACAACAGTAGGCATCCATAATCCAACCTGATGAACAGCTCTTGATGCATGCTGTCCAGTGTTTGATAACATAGTTCTAGTTACTTTATTGTCAAAAGTGTTGGAAACATTTAACACAGTACCTGTTCCACCAAGCAAAGTGTCCCACCATGCACGTTTCGTCCTAGTGCACGTTGGCAGAGGAGGAGAAAAAAAAAAAAACACTTTCCAGTGAATTTTATTTGTTATCGTCGATTGTGCCATTTGTTGACAAGTGTGTGCAGCAGGTACAATTTGAGTGTGTGTCTTCTTACACATTACATGCTTTATGAACAACTAGATCTTTACAATGTTACAACCTCTCCTTGAAACCACTTTAACGTTACATCCCTTGAAGACTACTGGCATGTTTCTTACACGCCACCGAGAGCATGTGTAGTCATCCTGGATTCCATTGCGCATGCTGTCTCCCCATCACAGTTGATACGGTTGAACCACTTCGTTCAGGATCCAGCCAGGTGCTTCTGCCCAACAGAGGTGGGCCAGCAGGACCATGGCTGCGAGGACACGGAGGATGATGGCCCCAAATCCTGCACCAGCCCTGTGGTGCCTCCCATGGTTTGGGACGTCCGCCATTGCGCTGTCCCTCGGGTCGTCCAATCAGCAGATCCCACGGAAACATGGATCTGAAATCAAAAATTAGTATTGCTATGAGGGGAGAGGGAAAGGGAGAAAAAAAATTAGTTTTCTCTTACATAGCACTTAGACACTGGCACATTTATCCATTTTTCCTCCCCTTGGTGTTATGAACTAGAATCAGGCAAACCCAGTATTCAAACCAAACAAGTGAGGTTAAGGCAAAAAACTGGATTTTAATAATGAAAACAGGGACAGGCGGGCTCTATAGTCAAAAGGACAGTCCAAAATCCGGTACACAAAAAGCAGTCCAAAATAGGCAGAGGTACAGACAGGGCAAAGCAAGCTCGGATAACCATGGGACAGAAACTAGTCGGTAAACCGGTAAATCAGTCAGACAGGGCAGGAAAAACAGATCAGGGAACAGGCTGGCTCAGAATCAAAGGCAATCGGGTTTGCATCAACAGGTCACACAAGAAAGGAACGCTGGAACAAAACTCACCGTGGCTCGTTAATGATCTGGCAGAGAACTGAAGACCGAGGCAGAACTATATAGTGGAGTGAGCAGGTGAACGGGAGTGAAGACTAATTACAAGTGACAGGTGGAAACTGAACTGAACTGATTGGCTAGTGACTGGAGGTTGACAGGTGAGCAGATCTGATTGGCTGGTAACTGGTGTTTGGGGAATGACAGATAAACAGATTGCTGGGAAGAGACAGAACTGAACTGGAAACATAAATAAAATCAAACTACAATAAAATCTAACCTATTCCAAAAACCAAAACTAATACAGAACCTAAACCTAAGACTAAACACAACACACACAAGCTATAATAGAAACCAAACAAGAAAGAGCCCAAAACCAAAACTGATTTTAAAGACCGGAGAGTTAACTAATAAATCAAAATTAACAAACAGCTGAAACAAAAACCCAAATCCTGACACTTGGTATAATACTGCCACTGTTGCATCAGTGCCTTGTGAAATGATTTCAGCTGGTCTAGGTGGACCATTTTCCTGTCTCACCCAAACTTTGGCTCCTGGTTTATCTGTTGAGCCAAACCCCCCTGCTCCTCTTACAGTGATGACGCTCAGACCACAACCTCGTCTACCTGCTCCCCCATTACATTCCACTGGTGAGGAGACAAAAGGCACAGAAGAAGTCAGTGAAAGTTTGGTCAGACGAAGCCAGTGAGAAGCTGAGGGACTGTTTCAGAACCACAGACTGGAGCATGTTCCAAAGCTCTCATGGAGACGACATCACTGACTAAATGAACTTCTGTGTGGAGAGCATTGTGCCAACACGACGGCTACGATGCTTTCCAAACAACCCCCGCTGGGTGACCCCTGAGCTGAAAGTCCTCCTGAACCAGAAGAAGAGGGCTTTCTACTCAGGGGACAGAGAGGAGCAGCGTAGAGTCCAGCGGGAGCTCCAATGGAAGATCAGGGCAGCAAAGAAGGATTATGGGAAGAAGATGGAGGAGCAGCTGGCACAGAACAACGTCAGGGATGTGTGGAGAGGTCTGAAGAACATCTCCGGCTTCGGGCAGAGGACCAGCAGGGCTGCAGACGGAGACACCAAGCCTGCAGATGAGTTGAACACATTCTTCACTCGGTTTGACTCCCCCCACACTGGCCCCCTCCTTGCCGTCAACTCTCCACATGTCTCCAACCACCAGCCCTCCAGAGATCTACCACCCCCCCCCCCCACCGCCACTCCTATCAACGACTGACCCATCCACACCTTCAGCCCTACCTTCTTCCCCCCTCACAGTCACACCAATGCAGGTGAGAGGACAGCTGACGAGGCTGAAACAAAGGAAAGCCTCAGGACCAGACGGCATCCCCCCCAGGCTACTGAGGACCTGCGCAGATGAGCTCTGTGAGGTCCTCAGCTACATCTACAACCTGAGCCTCAGCCTGGGGGTGGTGCCCACCCTGTGGAAGACCTCCTGTGTGGTACCGGTTCCCAAAACGCCGCAAGCCAGGGAACCGGCCGACTTCAGACCAGTCTCCCTGACCTCCCACCTGATGAAGACCGTGGAGCACCTCATCCTAGCTCACCTACGCACCGTGGTCAGCCCCACCCTGGACCCGCTGCAGTTTGCCTACCAGCCCAACATCGGAGTAGAGGATGCCATCATCTACCTGCTGCAGCGGGCGCTCACCCACCTGGAGACCACCGGGAGCGCTGTGAGAGTCATGTTCTTTGACTTCTCCAGCGCTTTCAACACCATCAGACCGGTGCTGCTGAGGGGGAAGCTGGAGGACGCTGGGGTGGACAAACATCTAGCTGACTGGACCATAGACTACCTCACTGACCGCCCTCAGTACGTGCGGCTGCACGGCTGTCAGTCAGAGGTGGCACTCTGCAGCACCGGGGCCCCCCAGGGCACTGTTCTGTCTCAGTTTCTCTTCACTCTTTACACCTCGGACTTCACCTACAACACGGACAGCTGCCACCTTCAGAAGTTCTCTGACGACTCGGCCATTGTGGGCTGCGTGTCTGAGGGGAACGAGCTGGAGTACCGGTCGGTCATCAGGGACTTTGTGGACTGGTGTGAGAAAAACCATCTGTGCTTAAACACCAGTAAGATCAAGGAGATGGTGATCGACTTCAGGAGAAGACCCCCACCTCACTCACCTGTGAACATCCAGGGGCAGGACATAGAAACTGTGGAGAGTTTCAAATACCTGGGTGTTCACGTCAACAATAAGCTGGACTGGACTCACAACACAGACGCCCTGTATAAGAAGGGCCAGAGCCGGCTCCACCTCCTGATGAGGCTGAGGTCCTTTGGAGTGAGCCGGCCTCTGCTAAAAACTTTCTATGACTCTGTGGTGGCCTCAGCCTCCTCTACGCTGTCGTCTGCTGGGCTCCTGGCAGCACAGAGCGGGACAGAAAGAGACTGAATAAGCTGGTGAGGAAGGCCACTTCTGTCCTGGGCTGCACTCTGGACTCTGTGGAGGAAGTGGCTGAGAGGAGGGTGTTGTCCAAGTTCACATCCATCATGGACAACACCTTCCACCCACTGCACCAGACTGTAGAGGAGCTGAGCAGCTCCTTCAGTGCAAGACTTAGACATCCTGTCTGTAAAAAGGAGCGCTACCGCAGGTCATTCATTCCTGCTGCTATCAGACTTTACAATGCTGCACTGTAACTGTGACCATAACTGTAACAATTAATGTGCAATAATCTATTTAATACACTGTCCTACAACCCGTGCAATAATCCTGATGTAGTGACTTCTGCTGCTATCACCACCTGAACATAAGTCAGCCCACATGTATGTATGTATGTATGTACAAATGTATACAATGTATATGCACGTACATACGCGTAGGTGCGTATGTAAGTAGGCGCATAGATATATGTATATATTGAAGTATGTAGATATGTTTATATATATATATATATATATATATATATATATATATATATAGACCACCAAGAATGTAAATGAGACATCATATGCCCATTCCTATTTCCTTTTTTGTATTTTTTTGGTATTCTTTTTGATCCATTGTATATATGAAGATCCACTGTATATAACTGAATGCACCTTCCCTACTCTGCACCTTCTTGTATGAGCCGATGTGACGAGTGAATTTCTCCATTGTGAGATCAATAAAGGCTATCTTATCTTATGTTAGTGGGGGCATCAATTTCTTGAACCTCTGTCATTCCACAGGGTTTCACTAGCAGTTGTGCTATTTTTCTCCTTTCTCAATTACCAGGGATTTTCTCCTTGATAATCCCCATCAGTCACTCCAGCTTGTATTGTCATTAACAGCTGAGGCCTGCAACTCCACAGGCCCGCACATCATCTTTCCCTTTGACACAGCTTGTTGTGTGGCTTTCTTAGCCAAATCTAATGCTCTTTGCTGTGCTTCTTCCCAGATAAAATTTTCTTTTTCAGGCCCTTCTCAGAATGCGGTACCGCGCGCGAGCTATTTTTAGAAACACAACGTCACGATGACGTCACATCACGTGGTACGCAGTGGGGCAAACTCCGCAAAAGCCGCCGTTGTTTTGCTGTAAGAGACGTGCGTTAGCCTAGGTTTTACTCGGTAAACGACTGCTTTTTCCAAATATAAGACCATGGTTTTTAAACATTGTTGCCATGGAACGTGCAACAGCGACTCGAGTTACGCTGATCGGCCGCATATGAAGGATGTTTTCTTCAAGACTGCCAAGGAGAAATGTGTGCTTGGTACACCGGGGCGGTCGGCCTACACAACAGTTCAACCCGGAAAAAGTTACCAAATTCAAGTACATATGTAGCAAGCATTTTGTCGGAGGAAAGGGCCCAACCGAAGAACATCCTGACCCAATTCCAGCGACATCAAGTCAAGGTAAGAGTATTTTGGTGGCCGACATGTTAATAAAATAGCGCCTGCTACCATGACAGCATATAGGCTATCATGGTAGCAGGCGCTAACATGATAGCCTGCTACCAGGATAGCTTACTCAAAAACATTTCAAATGAGACAAACATTAAACATATACCCATTCCTGGACGGTGATTGCAAACAACAACAACAACAAAAAAAAAAAAAAACGGCCGACGCTGCCATGATCGCCGCGCAGGAAAAAAAAAAACAAAGCTTACCGTTCATCAACTCGGCCAGTTTTCCAGTCTTTTTAAGCCCTCGAACCTCAAGCCATCGTTTGAGCTGAAGGTTGGTGTGTTCTTCGACAGTGCGACCAGTAAACCGTGTGCCTGGGACATCGTCTTGGGAAAGTTTAACGGCTGTAAAGTCGGTCAGATCTGTTATCCGTGCGTTCTCTCCTGTATGCGTTCTCTCCTGTATGCCCTACCTAAGCGGCAAAAGGGGCGTTGCTCTTGAGACGGTGACGTCACGTGCGCGGTACCGCATTGGAATGACCACATCCTTGTGCCATAACATGCCTAATGTTTACACAATGTATAAACAAATGTGTAAATAAATGTAGGTGAATTTCATGCTGAAATATTTTTAACTCCTGTACTAAGCATTTACATATACATTAATACATTTTCCATTCAGATAAAATCACAAGTTTTATTGTTAATTTATTTTTACTCTCTTATTCACACATATAATCCTGAGCGGTTTCTCAGTTTGTCAAATGCAGAGACAGTAAGACTGCCCCTGGAGCAATTGGCCTATTATTCAATCGGGCCAATGCTTGCATCAATTTAGGCTTCCAATGTGTTAAGTCATGATTATCAGACATTTTTTGAATGATTCTTTCAACAATCTATTCATCCTCTCAATCAGCCCAGCAGCCTGCGGATAATATAGAATCTGATAAATCAATTCGATATGTCGTTCTTATATCATCAATTGACCAATTTGTGATCTGAATTGGCGGGGCTCGGCCTTCATCCTAGTTAAACTCCATCAGATCCGTCAGGGTACATGTTGCTCCTCCTCCTATCTTTGTTCTTTCTTTTCCTTTTTCTCACTCTCCTTACTTTCACCTCTTTGCCCGAGGATTCCTCAGAGTCTGACACCTCAATCTCAACCACTTTAGCAGGTTTTCTGCGCACAACAGACTCAGATTCTTCAGCAGGTGGATCCGATGGTGTGGGATGAATCGTCTCTAGCAACAGCTGAATCAAATAATTTAATGGGTCCAGCTCAGCACCAAATCCTGCACAGTTAACTTTTAAGCCTCTCCTTTGACACATCTGTCTCAACTCATCAGTAGGTAATGCGTGTATCTCTGAAGCAGGCACCCCAGCATTAATCAGTGCTCTCCACAACATGTTGCGTGGTGAAACATGTTCATTTCTCCCCCGCTCCCTTTGCGGCCTGCGGACCGGAGTTTGTTGAACTTGTGGTCTGCATTCCTCCTACTTGCCCCATTCTCCCAGATTCCCCAGCTCCATGATTCGAGCCTTAATGGTTTCCATCGGGGCATCTGGAGCTCCCAGCATCACAGTAAGCATAGCTGCCCGATAATGCTGTGGGGCAGTTTTAATCAACTGATCTCTCACCACCTTCGGAACAGCCACTTGCTGATATCCAGCCACCATCCCCACTGGTAACAGATCACGCACACACAGCCTCGTCAGCCTCTGCACACACTCCTTTAATGTTAACCATGGTCCAGAGATTTCGGGCCAATCAGATACATTGGGACACGTTGCTCGTTCTGCCTCAGACCACACGTCAAACAATGATCTCGCCTGATCCCCCAAATTTCTCGCTTCTTGCCTATAATTAGCATTTACATCAATTACCTCATTACCTTGAGAATCTAGCCGCTGCCGGAAGGCTGCGGGTACATGCTGCTGCTCTCTTCTCCTTCGGACGACGGGTTTAACCCCCAATGGAGGGAAAGGACGTGGATCTGGAGGACCTCCAGAATCACTGTCCTCCTCATCGTCCCACATATTACCGTCCCAGCTTTCGGGATCCCACCCAGACCCCAATCCAGTTACAAACGAACAGACTTTTTTCAGAGGAAAACGGCGGGGTTTTTTCCTTGTTAACACAGACACCTGGGCCACAGCTTTTTCTGCAACACTGGTCATCTGTTCCAGCTGATTAGTCAGCATTTGCACATGCTGCCGATACAGCGACTCAGCAGACTGCAGCTCAGTCATTGCCTGTCTGTCTTTTAACTGCTGAGTTTTTAATTGTTGGCCAGCTTCATACTGCTGCTTCCATGTCGTGGCACAAATCCACAAACGCCTCTGTAATCCGTCCACCGGAGCCTTTTTTTGCACCTCAATTTTCTGCAGCACTTTCAATAATTCTTCGGGTCCCGCTGCCTCCAGCGGGCCGCTCCACGGCTCCGGTCTGCCCCCACCATCGCGCAAACACAGCGCTATCTGCTTAGAATTAGGAAGCTCCCATCCGGGAACTACCTCTTCCCTCTGAATTTTCTCATCAGAGTTCTTATTTCTCCTTTTAAACATATTTCTAAACATATTTGTGTATTGTAGTCTCTCCTCCAATCCTGCCGACAAAGCCAAAATGTTTTATGAAATGTTTATTTCAAGATCGGGAGAGATCGGCAAACACAAATAAGGACTCAAACACTGTTTCTGTTAGAATATAAGGCACACATTTATTATTATTCCCCACAGAATACAGCACATCAAAACAATTAGCTCTTCACACACGCAAAGTAGCAAGCATTAAAGCAACAAGCTTTCAAACAGACGTGACGCTCAACAGATTCTCAGAATCAGCTCTTACCATTGACATGAACTGGGAGCCCTCAGTCCTAGGTTAAGATCAGCGTTCACGATGCCGGTATTCCACACACGAACTCACGGCAGACTCACCGGGCTGAGGGCAGTCTCCTCTTTATATAGTTGTAAACAAAGAGTCAGATGTGGAGCGAGAGTGGCCATCTCTCCCTCCACAGCTGCCCTGCTTCCCAAAACATGTTTCCCAAACAGAAACTGTTCCCAGCATCTCAGCAGTGTGTGAAGCAAAATAATATTGCAAACTCAGATAATAAAGCACAATATAAGCAAAATAAGGAATACAAGATCAGTCTTTCCCACAACACATTGTCACAAGTTCCCACCACAAGTTAAAACAAGTTATCTTAGTTTCATGTGAACTCAGGTGCGAACACCACAACAGCAATAATCAATGTGTGAACTGGCCAGTCCTCTCTCTTATTTATTTAACTGACCAGTCTTCCCATAATATTAAAAGTTTGTTACTGTTTCTGGGGTCACACAATCTCTGCTGGTGTGACTGAAAAGCACTTTGTAAAAACAGTCCAGTTGTCCGTTAGCCCCCCCTGTTGGTGTGCCCCAAAGGCACATCACAACGAAAACAGTTCCAAGAAAAGGGCCGGACAAACCACAATGGAAACATCTTAGCATCAATCAGCATGAATACATCATAATTCAGCCTTTTTTACTCAAGCCCACAGTCCAAGCATTTTATCTACAATTTAGGGTTCAACTATTCGAGCTAGGCCTGTTTTAGGTTCCTATGCGCACATTATTTTAAGTTTACTTTAGACCAGATAAGCTAAAGATGTACCTTAATCAAGGCCAAATTCGTCTACTCTACCCCCACCCCAAGAAACCTCCTACTCGGTCCTCCACTCTCCATTCCTATGGACAACGATCCATCACCTTCACACCTCACAAATCCAAGAGTACCAGTAGGGGGCATCAGAGGGCAGGCTGAGTCTTCATCACAAAAAACCATCTCTAAGAAATGGCAAAAAAGTGATGGAGCCCCAGTCAAGGGCACTCCCACTCTGGGCCAATCTGAGCGAGAAGACACCCTGTATTGAATCTAGAAATTAGCCTTACCGAGTAACTTATGGATCTGTGATAGCCATCAGATCCTGGTTCTCTATATAACAAAGCAAAAAGTTAGCAAGAACTGCAGGTCTTGGTGTGTGTGTCTGTAACAGAGAGTTTCCATTCTTAGTCATAAAGCCATAGCGATCAACATAATGCAACATCACAGTATAAACATCATAACACATAAGATCAAACATGGTGATGGAAGTCAGTGGAGAAGAGAAAGGAAAAAATCAGGTTTGTGATATAAAAAGAGTCTGTACGTCAATAACGCAAAGTTAAGGAAGCCTTCAGGCCATTCAGGCACAAGGCAGAAAATAATCTAATCGCGCTTAGGGTCTCTTCAGGCAACTCCTCCCGTTGAAGAATAAGGAATCAGAGTTCACTGGCTTCTTCATCCCCAGTCCTCTTCTTGGTTCCTCCGCATGGACAAAAACGATTTAGTTGGATGGTAATGAGTGTCCTGTCCTTTTTCAGGCAAGAAGCATTTTATCCCCAGGAAAATGCTCTGTTGAGATGGTTGGCAGACACCAAGCCTTGTTTACTGTTGGATAACAGAAACAAGGTGTAATTAGTGTTCTTATCAAGACTCCCAATCCTTCTTTCATTTACCTTCTTCAAACACTTTCACATCCAGATATTCCCGTTCACAATCATTAAGCTTTTAGCTTAACCTCCTTTACTGTAATCATTAGATCTTGCATTACCCTTATATAAAAGAAAAATCTGAAAGTTCAACGTTATCTGCAGCAGCATTTCTCTATAATTCTTTCCCATGTGTGTCTCACCTTACAATTGTCCAACAGTTGAAAAGATCTCTGCAATAGAAATTTATCATCATATGTTTCATGGCTACTGTGACACGGTTCATCTCAATTTATCTAGCACACAAGGAATTGTATTAAAACCTTTCAGAAACTTCTTACTGAACCAGCTCTAAAATACTTCACATTTTTCTAACAAGACCAACAGAAAAACCCTTAAGTTTGTAAAAGAAAGCTCTACTATATATATTTGCAGAATAATGTTGTGATATTAATCAGAAGCAGCCCTATGTACTTCTTGTCTTATGTTGAAAAGCTCAGCTGAGAGAAAGGAAGTGTGTGCATGCCCCTCGCCCACACGGAGTTGTGATTGGTTGCTATTCAGGAAGTGGGTGTAGCCCAGGGCGGAGACAGGAAGTAGTTCTGTGAATCACTTTCAGCTTGACGTGCATCAACCCAAAAGACTTGTAGTTGAATGCGCCCTTCACCTGACTCGAAGAGCAATTCTAACCCCATTAATTCTTGATTTTTTTAATCACTTCTGCTTGTTTTAACACACAGCTTTTGTAAGCGACCCTGGTTTTATCTTATGTCCCCCTGTTTGAATCTTGTTTGAAACAAACCTTTAAACTGTAGTATGCTGTGAGCAGTAACTCATTGTTGCTTATTAAACACATCGCCCCCTGACCATGTAAGTAGCTCCATACTGCTCTAGGTCTTTAAACCTTTTTCAGTCATTCAACATTAGCTTAATTGATAATACATCCAAGCATAATTATATCCCCAAGTAAATCAACCCTTTAACAAGTATCTAGTTCTTGTTCTCATGTGTTTAGTTTATCCTTGAAAAACTTTAAGCAGACATTACTCCGAGTGATTTTCTTACATTCTCATACATTTATTATTATTACCTTTGTGATCTTATATCACCCAGTGATCTATAAATCCTTATTTTATGTTTACACCGTCTTGTCCCAGCAGATTAAAAATTCCCATTCTAGAATTTGCTTTTTTGTTTCATCAATCACTGTCTGTTGTGATTATTGAAGAAATTGTGCAGTTCCTTTAAACCCTCTTAAATATTGACCACCCGTTGGTAAATGATCAGCTTTAAGTTTTGCCCTTCTTCTAATTCTTTGTTTAGCCTTAGTATCTGCACCTTAAATTGACGAATAGTGGAATTCTTTGTATAAACACTTCTCTATGTCCGTATTTGTTTTGGCCTCTATAATTTTGTTCTTTGCATTTTAAGTGTGAACCTGGTCAGGATAGAGAAAGTCATCTCCGATGCTCCTTCTGGCAACCCCAGCAACCCCAAACATAAAATTGTTCACAGTCAGTGTTAGGTTATAGGTAATCCCTGTGGGAACACGACGTCGTCTCCTTTGTTCAACCTGGTTCCAAGCGCCTGGGTCATCGAAACACTCCACCACCTGCGACAAATTTCTGACATTTTCAAACCACAGCAGCAATTCCTGGGTGTCCACACCCCCTGTCTGTGAAATGTCTCTCGTCGTAAGCCCAGGCTTTCAGTTCATCTCCTGTTAAGTGTCCCCCTTTAGAGCCCATTTACCCCAAAGAGTCCAAAAGTGTGTTCTAGGTACGTTTCCTGAACGCCACCCTCTCCATGTCATGTTCGTGAAACCTTGTAGTTGAATTCCATCACCTGTGAAGCAAAGCAGTCATGCATAGTTCTTTTCAAGATTTTCTTTATCACAGCAGTAGTGTCACTGTCTGATGCCATTGCAGCTCTGATGTTCCTCAGAGCCAACCTTCATGCATTGATATCATGTTGGAGCTGTTATCCTCATCTTGTGTCCAGGAGTGCTTCTGCTGTCCTGACCAGATACCAAACGTCCAACTAATCTAAATGACCTCATTACTTTTCTGCATGTACAAGAGGACGATCGTTAGATTATCCTGGTCTAAAAGACCACTAGGTTAATAGATGACTAAACTATATTTATGCGGGTTTATTTCTTCTGGATGTTTTAACATTTAGTTAAAGAACAACTATTGTGCTATTTTGTGTTTAAACAGATAGTTTTTAAGTCTCCTCACACCTTTTAGGTAACTGCGTACAATTCCAAACTATTTACACTGGTGCTTTAATCCTAATTTACCCAAGGTATTTACTAGAATAAGGCATTATTCTAAACTTGCAGTTTTACCCATTCAAGTCCTTAACCTTTGTGTTGCTTTACATCCTAGTAATTAAT